>NW_013952669.1:79154-91475 GCF_001266775.1 Austrofundulus limnaeus
ACACACACACACACACACACACACACACACACACACACACAAATGGTACATACACACACAGGCGGCTGCAGCCAAACATTTTTCTGCACTAACAACTATAACAGTAAATGGCAGACAGCAGTGTTTCTAAATTGCAGTCTACGTTCTAGCGACCTCATCAATCTTCTTGTACTGAGAGCATGTATACCTCCTTTGGTCGGTCCTCATTTCAGCTCCTCGCTGCAGGTGAGGAACCATCTGCAAAACGTTTGACTCATTCGTTTCACTCTGCTCTTCTTCTATACATTCAGATGTACCATATCCCTGTTTTTAGTTTTTCCCTTGTTTTTATTGTATATTATGTTTTATGTATGTTAGTTTATGCTGTTGTTGTCTTGTTTTTTGCTTTTGTCACTGCTACATGTCCTTATGTGTTTCTGCCTCTTGACCTGGTTAAAATAAAGGTTATTATAATTGTGCTGTTTATCCTTGTTCAGCATGTAAAAAAAAACCAACAACATCCTCTAATGTTAACTGTGATCCTGCTGCCAGGGTTGCCAGATAAACACAACAATGTGTTTTCTTGCTCTGTACTTTTCTGTGAACATGTTCACTAAACACACGACAATTTGAGTCATAATACAATAAATTTAACACAACAGCACAAAAGTTCACCGTTTCCTATCTGGCAACCCTGCCAGTAAGGAAACTACAGTGGAACCACTGCAGCATGTTTTGGGGTTTTTTTGCCCCATAAACACTGAAAAAACACAAAGGTTTACAGAGGTTGTAAATTGGGCCTTTGAGTGGCACAGGGAAGAAAACAACACACACACAAAAGCTAAATTTAATAAAAATAAAATAAACAAACAAAAAAACGGGAAGCATAAATGTAATCTCACAAATCATTTTCCAGAAACATCAATATAGAAGTCATACATGAAAACACCTACAAAATAAAGGTTTTAAAGTTATGCCAATTTAATGTCGTTGGAGAAAACGTCAAAATTTATGAAGTATTTTGTACCATTGCAATCCATTTTTTAAACATTTTTATTGTTTTCTATTTTACTTGGTGAAATAAGAAAAAGTATTTTTCATTTTATTTATTTATTTTTTCTTACAGTTCAATTTTTTTTTGTTCAAAACACTTGCAGTGTCTGTTATCCCAGACTGAAGCAGTGTTGTGCAACCTCTGTGGACACATGCACTTTAACTGTCTGCTGTAGCAATTATTCTGATGGCACTTTGTTATTACAGCACTAATCCCTTGACGATGCCAAAAGAAAGTTGTTTCGCGTGCAGGTAGATTTCATTGCAAATGGGAGACATATTTCTTCAATGATAACATGTCTCTGCAGTGTCCCGCAGCCAGATTGGCTTTTGCTGCACAGGTAGGTGCTCCTCAGCTACTAATCACTGCAGTCACCTTAATTAAAGGACTAGCATTCCTTGGAGGATTGCATATTTGTAAAACTGACTGAATTATAGGCATCTTGGTGTTTGGTAATGGGTGGTGGCCATCTTGAACGGATTTGACTCTAAAAGTAATTAGTTGTAGATGTTCCATCTAGTGATTACTTTCAAAAAATCTCATTAAAATCACTTAAATGGTTCAAGAAGAGAGATGTTCCCGGGGTCTGGGGCTGGGCGCTGGGGTGTGTGCCGGCCTGGCCTGGTGACTGCCTGTTGGGGCTCGGGGCCTCTGGGCCTGTCGGACCTTGGCCTGGAGGGGGTGCGCCCTGGGGGCCCGGACCTCTGTGCCCTTTCCTGGATCTGCTTTGGTATGGCGGGTGCCGGTGGGGCCCATGAGTTTGTCGCTGCTGGCCACGGGGGCTGTGCGTGTGGTCGCTGGGGGGGACTCTCCCAGTTCTCTCCTATGGTCTGATCTGGGGGGTGGGTGGGCGGATCTTCCCGTGCGGGTGCCCCTTGGGGCTCTGCGCTCGGGATTCCTCTCAGGCCCTTGGACTGTGGACTTCCCTACGTCTGCCGTGTCTTGGGGGTTGGGTCTCGGTCCTCCACAGTCACTATTAAATATTCCATTGGAGAAATCTTGTATATACACGCATGTTCACAACTGCTCACAAACAGGTGCTCTGATCCGGGGGGTTCTGACAGGTCACTGAGTGTGTATAYRTGTCTGTGTGTATATACGGACAATATTTATGAATGTAGGCATGTATGTATGTATATCTTTATATATGTATGGGTATGTGTGTATTTTTATATATGCCCTTTATGTATTTATCCATTTATTTTTCAGGTGAGCGGACAGATGTTGGGTGTGTGGACCTGTGTTTTGTTGGTGTATATTTAATATAATCCTAATCGCTATTTCAGTCTTTCTATCTTTCTAATTACTTCTTTCTGTTTTTCTCTCTCTCTATTTTGTCTTTACAAAAAAAACATAATGGTGTGGACAAGATGGCTATAAGGGGAGAAGGGAGGCCATCCAAAAAAGAGAAAAAAAGCAACAAAAAAAAGGAGAGAGAGACATTGCTAATGCTACAGACAAATGAACACATGCAAGCAAAAACACACGTGTAAAAACACAAATAATATCATATTTTTCTAAGGTTTTTAAATGTGTATGTTTTTTTATATTCCAGTTGTAACAACATACCGACGTGTATCTTCTGTATTCCCTGTCTTGGCTTTATTTGCCCTGCACTGTAATAGGAACACAAAGAGTGATACTACTGCCCTCTTGTGGTCAACATAAGTTGTTGCGGGGCACAATGATATTCTGTTGATAATAACAGGGGAGAACTTCTTTTTTTTGTGGGACCGGTTTGTAGATTTGTGTCAAAGTAATGTTTATTAAGATTTATTATTGGTGCATTCATTTGAATTGTATACTTTTGGGATGCTTGTCGCCCACCACCTATACAAATTAGGCAATAATAATTTGCTCATGTCTGTGAGCATATAGTTGTTTGTTTGCAGAGTCACCACAACAAATTGTGAACCGGTGGATGGGCTTTAAGGAAAATTTGAGAAAATATTTATTTGTTGTCAACCCAGTTCAAGATGGCCACCACAGCTTATCTGTATTATTTGACACAAAATGGCTATAAATCAGTCAGGTTTCTATTGAGCTACAATTTGGTGTGGTAGTAGATGAGTCATTTCCAACCTGAGCTGGTTTTAAAACTTTGCCGTTAATCTTTAGAGTCAACTTTCTTTTAGCAAAATATCCATTTAATCAGAGGACAGATTTTAATGAAACTGTCAAAAAATAATCTCTTAGTGTAAAGGCTGGCTCAAAGTTTTATGGGGCCCTAAGCATAATTTCTCTATGGTGCACCCCGAATAACTTAGCAAAAAATAATGTCCATAACTCAGTCCATCTATGTTGAGCTAAAATGTGATGTTGTCAGAGCTGAGAGTCATTCCCAACACATATTTTGGAGTACTACATATTGTACAAAACCATTGTTAAAAAATAATATTTATTATTAAAATCAATTCTGTCAGCGGAAAAAGTAACAAAAAAGCATCACCTCTGTAGTGCAGCAGACATAACTGGAACAAAATATTGTGCTGTTGTTTTATTTGCATTGAAAATAATTTCAAAGAAACATACAAACATCTGTGGAGATATATATATATATATATATCAGACTCAGACTTCAAGTCAACACAGGCTTAAATACTTTAAATGTCTGGGTTTGAAATAAAGTTGTCTTAGATTACACTTCTGTTAGGCTGCTTGGTCAAGAAACGTTTATCTCTTTTCGCTCCAACCGCACTTGAACGCATCATCGCAACGTTTCTGTCACTGGATTGACTCCATTTTTATACTGACGTGAACGATGCAGTGCATCGAGTAAGCAGAGTTTGCACATCAGTTCAAACAACCAAATGTTAGATTCAAACATTTTTGGATTATTTTCATGGCCCTTACACTTAGATAAACGAGTAAAGTCACTGAAGTGTATTCGCTCTATTCAAAGGAAAAAAAAAAAAAACTCCGCCTTCGCCGCTCGTCATTACAGCCGCGCCATCAGCCGGCTGACTGATAAGGAACAGGTCCAGTTTCTTCAGGCTGTAGGTTTGACACGCTCAACCTTTAGCCAAAGTGTCTCATCTATCAAAACCTACAACTAAAACTCAGTATTTGCAGCGTGCTTTGCGCTACATGAAGGTTACGTATAGTCGAGGTTATCTTCGAAGCTTCTCATGAACCCACCTTCGTGACGCAACCTTACGCTGCTGCGCACGTGCAGTCGCGCACACACCTGATGCAAAGCGGTGCAAAGAGGTGTCGGAGTCCACATGTGACTTACTTGTTTAACATTTAATGTGGCCACCAAATCACAGGTATGGTACAATATCAATACATTTTTACAGCTCTGTAAAGATATTTTACTCTTAGCTGTCCTTTATTTTGTTTGTGCTAACGCAATTTCTTAATTATTTTGAACAGCTAGCTAAATTTTTTGTGAGCAACTCGGACCGTAATTAAATGTGGTGTTTGGAAAGTTTATTTAAAAACAAATGTTACAAATGATACTTGAAAATTTCGACGTTTATGCTTTTCTTTTGTTTCTGTGAACAGTTCCTTTTATCTAGCTAACATTTCGCAGCCATGCTAACTGCTGTGCGGTGGATGCTGTCCAGACTGGTTTCTCCGTTGTGGAGATCAGTTGATGCGGATGAAGATGGCTTCCTTGATTGTTCGGGTAAATGCTAAAACACGCTGTCAGGAAACAAACTTAAACCAACAAATTTATTATTTATTAATCTTTACTTAACCAGACAAGTCCCACACAGATCTGTTTTTCCAAAGGAGGCCTGCTGGGCCTGTAGACAGGCTAACAGGCCTGTTTTAGACTGAGAGAACAAACTAATCTAAAAAGCCACACAACCACATTAGTTTCTTCTTCATCATCATATTTTTTTTTATATTGGTGGTTGACAAACAACTTGTGGTGTGCATTACCRCCACCTACTAGAATGGAGTGTGGGTCAAAATGCTGCGTTGTCTGTATTGTTTATTACTTTGACTCTTTTTTTGTACTTGTATTTGTTAATCTTTTCCTTACTTAAAAAACCTTATTATGTTAATTAACTTTGATTTCTTGAAAAATCTAATTAAAATGTTAATGCTTTTGCTTCCTGAATCTTTCTGTGATAAATTTGAAATATTGAATGCTTCTTGAATTGTTCTGAATCCTTCCAGCATGTCTCTTCTCTGTCTCTCATATCTTTTAACCACATTAGTTCATTTCAGTGTGTCTTTTTTTATTCCATCTTTCATGATTGCTGACTAGGGGCAGAGGACATTCGCCACCTGCGAGGCAGCGTGGTGACACAGCTGTGTCTGGACTATGGCATGATTGATGATGCCGTCTTTTTCACAAGTAATGTGGTTTTGGGTGGGATGCTACTGAAGAAAGGTGACCTCGTGAACTGCATAGCGTTAAGAGATGGTGTTGAAGGAGGATGGAAGGCTTTAAGGGTGAGCAAAACTGCATTACTGGCAGTTTATTGGCAGTTTTAGGGATTGATTGAAGGGAAATCTTCAGTAAAAGTTAACGTTTCTCTTTAGGTAAGGCGTTGATATTGAGTTTTGTCAGACATCCTGTCTAATCTTTTTACAACCATCCAGGTGGAGAAGAGTTCAGACGCCTGGGACGATGGTGGAAGAACCTCTTTAGAAGCTGACAGTTTGCAGCTGAGACCTCTCATTGGGACTGTCACGTCTTTTGATGGCAACGATGGCTACATTAATCAGACTACTTATTTTGCACACCACTCTCTTTTGCAAGGTATACTAGTTTTATTCCACACAGCAAAATTTGTGGGACCCACGTCTGGCCCACACAATACTCACAACACTCGGCCCATTTCATTCCCTTCATTTATTTTAAGTGACAATGCACATTGTTCAGTATTTCATAAATATAAATGTTCTGGAATAAGCACAACAGCTAAATTTCATCTGTTGTCCTGAGCAGATAAAAGAAAATAAACAGTTTAGAAACAAGTGCACAAAATTTATACCGCAAAACAACAAAACACCCAAACATCACACACTGCAAATTACACAGCTGAAATATATCTATTTTATGACTGATTGCACATCCGATGTGTTCCTGTTCTGGCAAATGTCACATTTTGCCCAAACTCTGTCATATCTCTCGCCGTTCACAAAAACACTTGGTTTTGGGCCATCTGCTTGCTAGCTGGAAAAAAAAAAAACATTTAATGCAAAGACTGACGGCCCTTTGGTGGCCCAGATGTGGTTTGCCAGAGGTGGTCCATGCATTGTTCATCACCACATAAAGCAAACCACAACTGGGCCACTTGTGGCATTCCATCTTAAAAACAGTGCCATCATTGCCAAATCTGGCCCCCACCTGTCGGTTATATGGGATTTTACATGCTAGAATTGTGACCCTCTTAGCCTATCTAATGTTATTGAAGGTATTTCTCTAGACCTACAGTAAACAATAGTCTCTTTTCAACCTTACTGATCCATTTATCCACTTATTCTTTTAAACATTTTTACTTTTAGTTTATGTAACAAGCCTACAAATATACCAACATTTATTAGCCTGATTTAATTTATGATCTTTGCTGCTCAAGGTTACTTATTGTGAGTTTCTGTTACAGGGTATGAGCCAATGAAAGGAGACTGGGTCCAAGCCCAGTATTTCATTAACCCAACCCAGTGGACCACACAAGCTCATTCTGTGACCCCTTTACGCTATAGCCGCCTGGACCAAGTAACTATTATCTCATAATTGAAATGCTCGATCATATACTACTACTGTCACTATTTCTGTGTGTTTCCGACCAAATTAAGTTTGCAGAGAAGTTTTAATTCCAAACCAGGTTCCTTATTTCATTCTCTTCTCCCAATAACCGCCCGCCTCCAGGTCCGTGTGACTAGCGTGTTCGGCACCAACGGCGTGGTGGAGGACAGCGTTTTCTTCAGCTTGAACTCTCTGCTGCTGCCTGCTCACTACCAGCCTTTAGAGGGGGACCTGGTCAACGTGGTGATGGTGGAGAGCACTCAGTCGTTGTACAGTTGGAGGGCCCTGTGCATGGCACCCTGCCCTCAGAGGTACTGCGTTTGGTGTTAAACAAGGAAGTAATGACGTGTGATTGATAATTACAGAAGTCCCCTGAAATTTGCCACCGTTTAGTTCACCCATGATTTGAGGGGGGAGGGGGGGGGGGTGTAATTTTGGATGTGGTTTAAAAAAAGTTAGTTTCAAAGTACATTTGCATATGTTAGGATTTTGCAACCTTAAGCTTAAAGGTGGCCTATTATGGGGATCTTAGCACAAGTTAGGATCCATCTGTGGGCTATACAAAACATGTTCATTTGATTTAATTCACAAAAATAATCTCAAATAATGACATTTCACCTTTTCAGTTCTTCCTCTTCTTCAGCTCTCACCGGAACGTGCTGTATGCAGAAGTTGCTATGGAAACCCCCCTCTATCCCCCCTATCCGTTTGTTTACTTTAGCTCCGCCCCCCGACATGGTAGAAGTTTCCAAAGTGAAATTATTTTCACAAACTACAGCTTTCTTTGGCAATATTGTTAGAACATTGTCATCAAAGACAAAAATAAAATGAATCCAGGCATCTCTGTTCTCCATGGTTGCTGTAAAAACAGAACAACTATCGTCTTATGAGGAAGTGGGCGGAGCTTCACCTCGGGTTGCCTCATGAGGAGCAGGACTCTGGTTTAGGCTGCTAGGTGACTGTTATTGTGATGTCAGAATAACGTGCTTTGAGAAATACCATGTTTCCACATACCTAAAAATACATGAAATTATGGTGCGTTCACACCGAACGCGATTTCAGCGTCAGGAGCAGCAGGTTTACATTCAAAGTCTATGGTGGACGCGCTTCAAGCAACGTCGGGAAGTTCTGCGGCGCCTCAAGCGCGATTAGAGCAGCGCGATTTGGACGATCTGAGCGTCGAACGCTCAGATCGTCCAAATCGCTGAAGTTAGAAAATCTGAACTTTTGCAGCTCGACGCGCAGCGTCAACCAATCAGAGAGACTCCACTGTGTGACGTAGAGACATATTTCCCGACGGGACAGTTTACTGAATTATGTCCACTAACCTGAAACAGATGGAGAGGAGCTCTTTAGCTGAAATCCAGTGCCTGCAGTCGTGTCCTGATCCGCAGCAATGCGTGGCAGCGACTCATCAGACTGAAAAAATAGTCCTGAAAGCAGCTGTGAGCCTCTTCTCTGAATTATCTGGTGAATTAATTATGAATTAATTATCTGATGAACGTGACACGTTCTGGCTGTCTGTAAATAAAGCAAAGCCACTTCCTCGTCCGACATTAAACAGAGCCCGACAGAGGACAGAGGAGGGAGGGGCGGGGCGGCTGTCGCCGTGCAGCGCAGATGTCCTGCGTCTGACCTCAAAGTGCACAAGCTTCAAACTTCAGCGATGGCTGCGATTTTGACGCTGAAATCGCGTTCGGTGTGAACGCACCATTACAGCAAAAAAAAAAAAAAAACCCGGGGGGGGTTTTTTTTTTTTTTTTTTTTTTTTTTTTTTGTGTTTGGACTGCTTCTCTAAGCAGTAGAGACCTAAAAATAAGTTTATGTTTAAAAACATGAAAAACGTGAGTGTTGCATAATAGGCCCACTTTAACTTTATCCAGTTTGTTGCTCAGTTTGCATACGTTGGAAAGAAAACATCCAGGAAGCTGTGGGTGCAGAATGTGATGGTGCTGATGAACTATCCGTGCAGTGTGATGAAGGAATGTAATGCAGATAAAGATTGTTCAGCAAAGCAGAGGGTTTAACAGCTCTTTGGTTGAAAAATTGTGCGTTGCCACAAAAGTAAATTAGGCAACCGCTATTTCCACAAAACTGCAGTTGTTTCTGGAAATCCTTTATTAGGTTCTCAGGAAAAATCCTTGACTGAGTCTGCAAACTCTGAACAGCAGTTTCATAGGTTCACCGGAGAATCCATGGTTTTGTTTAGCTGCTGATTCAGAAGTTTGGCAATAGATGCAAATTGATTGGTTGTTTTAACTTTAAATCTATATTTATCCTTTTCATATTAATTGAACCTGCATGTTTTCTTCTTTTTTTATTGTAGTAGGAACATTTCTGCCACGCCTCTTCTGCAAACTGAAGTCTTGGAAAACAAAGAAGGCCTTGACGTTTCAGACTACGGTCAGTTCGGAGAAGCAAATCTTGGGGAGAGACTAGAGCTGGTGATCTGGATACAGTGAGTTCTTCTAATCATTTTGACAGTTCTTTTAAAAGTGGGGAATAACAAAACTTTAGTGAACTTTTACAGAGTAAAATTTTTTTCACTCCGTTTTTTTCTCTTTTGCAAAAAATGTGACAGAAATCAAGGCTCTGAGGTGCACACGCTGAAGGGTTGTGAGTTTGCTGGCTGGGATTCTGAAGAACAGTTCACCGTGTTTACTGTCAAGAAATCTACGTCACAGAGCCCAGGACGACACTGTTCGAAAGAAAACTGCTCTCAGTCCTCAGAAAACCAAGTCAAGGATTCAAAGGAGGACACTGCTCATCAACGTGATGTGAGAAAAGCGGAGTTGGAGGTGAAAATATCTCCTGGAGAGAGACTCTCTGTTGTAATATCCTGTCAAGCAAAGTAAGTTATGTTAAAGGATAAATTTAAAATGCTATTTTGGTGACAGCAGGGTTAACAGACTCTCTCTCTCTCTCTCTCTTTTCTTAATTTTTTAGAAGTCTGGGAAGCTGTGCTGAGCTTCTGCTGCTGCATTTTTCTAGTTTCACCATCGGGCGGCGCCTGGAGGTGACAGTTTGTTGTGAGAATGAAAACCTGCTGCAGCCCTCTGAGCCTTATTACAAGCCCATTGATACCAAGCTGCTGTTAAAAGCGTCTCCTCATGTGATCACTGTGTCTGCTCCAAAAGAGGCCCCAAGGTATCAGACCAACAGATTAAAATGATATTTAAGGGAAAAATGTGCTTATTTAAGATGTAGTTAGGGCTGGGCACTAATTCAATAACAATATATACAGTATTGCAATAGACACATGATCAATATAAAAGCTATTTTTTTCAAAAAATGTGTTGATAATTTCACTGAAATCATTTAGAAGAAAATGAAGTACGTTGTCGTTTGCTCTTCTAGGTTTAGTAAACGACGGCTGCCAAACTTCCTGCCCAGCTTCCCGGTGCCGAAGGCTCTAAGAGACTGTGTAGAGGCACAGAGTGATGTGCTGGTGGCTCAGCCCTGCCTGGGGGAGGTGAGCTGGGCCATCTTCAGATCTAACATAGAAAAGTTTCACATTGATGTTGCTTAAAAGTTAATTTAAGACTCCTTCAGAAGACATCCTGTACTGTTAATGACGCGTGTTTTGACCACGTTGATCCGTTTGGAAGGCTCTGAGGTGGAGAGGGGCGCAGAAGCCCTGCCTCTGTACATCAGAGCGAGGTAGTGACAAACAATAAATGTCAACTCCTGAGAAGGTGGCTGGTGAAGTGCTGACTGACACCTCTGGGAACCACCCAGCTGCAAATTTGTTAAATCAACACCAGATTAAACACCTTTTTTTAGCCTCATTTTATACATGTGCTGAGGAGAAAATAAAAACAAACTATCAGCACAAAGACTGGCTAACATTATGCAGCAGCGTGGATACAACCTTGGTAAGACTCTGATTAGATGCACTTGATCAAATTTTGATCTCTGCAGTATAATAAGGGGCAAGAGTCCTGCAACTCATCAGCAGCTTGAGTGACAGCAACATGTCAGAGCAACTGAGGTTTTGTTTCTCATGCCTCACTTGATCCCACACTGATAAATGTTCTTTGAAATTGTGTTTGAGCACTGTAACAGACTGCCAGAGGGAGTGTCAACACAGAATGTGCTGTTCACCCATTTAGCGGTACTGTCTCCTGAAAAAGCCTTTAGTGTGTCTGAAAATACAAGTTTTATTAGGGGTTCAATATTGAACTTCGGTTACCGTTTTAAGTTTTTGCCTAATTCCTTGTTTTTGTAGAATGAATTGTCTTTTTCAGTGACTTTTTTATTTGAGGCATACCAATAATTTGACCCTTCTGAAACAGAAACAGCAACAAAATGTTTCTTGCTTATATGGTTAAAGGAACAAGAAGGCACTTTTTGTATCAGTCAGTCAAAGGCAGCTGAAACATGGCTTTTTGTTTTTAAACCTAGTGTGTTTCAACCAAAGCATGTCACAGATATTTTACAAGGACCTCAGGTAATCACATCAGTTTTTAATCTTTTTTGGTCAGGCAGGGTACTCTTGTGATTGTTTAATGTCTGAATTTTAATTAGGGATGCACGATACATAAGCATTAACATTGGTATCGGCAAATGGTGGCTATTTTTTTAGCATATCGTTATCGGACCAATAAATAAAACTGGGCCAATATTAAAGTCTGATGTTGATTTCCCAGTTGCTGCTGTTCGTTTTTCTGTTTTGGGAGGGGAAATGGTTGGTCAAGTGGTATCTGTTTGCAGGGTTTCCACTACATGTAAATGATCGTGGCGCACCGCCACGGCTAAATAAAAGCCGCCACACCTTCGGAATGAAGTTTTTTTTTTTTGTTTTTTTTTTTATCAACGTAAAACAGGGGTTGACGCAATCATTGTTTAGTTTGTCCGAGACGACCTATTTTCGTTTCTGAACCAGATCCCACCTCCCAGTTGTCCGGTGGACAACCCAAGAAAAAAAAAACCTGGATTAAAGTTTTCCTCCGCGTGTGTTCGTCATTGTAAAAATGAACGGGAGAGAAAGAAACTTGTTAAAGCTGTCTAGGGATTCAACTGACGGTTCTTTCACCCAATAAAGAGAACCAAAGTCAAAGTTTTACCCAGTCAGAACAGAGTAGGGCGGGTCGTACCGTCTGACTGACAGTGCTGCCTTTTTCCTCTCTCTGATGGAGGGTCAGCTTGGCTCAGGCGAGCATGTCCCAGGAAAGCCCTCAGCGTTTCCTGGACTATTTCCACCGAGGATTACGCCAAATTTTATATATATATTATATTCCTAAAAGCAGCTCACAGCATTTCTACCAGAACACTGTGTGTTCACGACTCGAGCACAACAAAACCACGACAGATTACCTGACTGTTTTTAAAGCGAGGCCTCAGGGAGGCAGCTTGACCAGCAGCTGCACCTCTCCACGCGCATCGTGGCTCTGACCAGCCTGGGACTTTAAAGTCCACATGTCAACCCCTTTAGACGGTTACTTGTGTAATGAGCATCAAAAATCTGTAATTTGCGCAAAAAAAAATCTGTATTAATCACACGTGGGTGGAGTGGAGGTGCAAGTGGACCGCAGCTGTGCAGGGTGGAGTGGTGGTGTGTGTGTGTGTGTGTGTGTGT
>NW_013952669.1:92030-109311 GCF_001266775.1 Austrofundulus limnaeus
AAGCTGCTCTGTACATTTTATGTTTGAATATAAGAAAGTTGAAATATTGTAGTAAAGGTAATAAAGCACCACATTGTTTTATTTCTTCAGGTCTTGTCACCGTTCAACATGCAGTCACGATTCTCAGCCCTTCTGTGGCTTGAAGAGCTTCATGCAGAAAAGGAAGTTAAAGAACTCACAATTAGTGGAGCACTTCTCAGGAAAGGAGCTGCCTCTTTGCACCTCGAGGTGCTCGGATTGTCTGAAGGCAGACCTAATCTTAACATCGGTAAAGTGGCCCAAGATGTCTTTCCTTCAAGTTCATGTTTTTAAAAGTTTTTTTTTTTTTGAAGTTCATAATTTGACAAACTTTTCTCTAAAGGTGACAGAGTAATACTAAAGAAACCCCGCGGTGATGGAGTGATATTGGAGTTCGTTAGTTGTGTTACAGAGGTATGGAGGGTTTATCGTTGGGAGCATCTTCTCAGACATTCTTTTTGAATATGATTTAATCTTATTCTTTGTTACTGATACTTAGATTAATGACGAGGACGTGGGTTTGAGGGTAAATTCCGACTTTCAGCACAGCTATGTTGGTGAGCCACTTGATGTTGAGTTCACCTTCAACAGGTGAGGGAAAAAGTTAATTTATTTGCTTAAGACTGTCTTTATAATGTCCTAAAGAGCTTGAAAGTGTTTTTATTTCTTTCCTCATTAGGTTGACTGTGAGGCGATGCCACAATGCACTGGAACAGTCCAAACACTTTGAAGAAAGTATGTTTTTAATATATTTATATATTTAATATTTTATGTTTAACATATTAAAAAAAGTTTTACTGTAAGTAATGAACAGTAATAAATTGAGACAACTCTCCTACAGCAGCAGTTTTTAATAATTGTGTAATTCATTACGTGGTTAAATTACAGTAAAACTGACTTTGTATAGCAAAACAGTTTTCATTTTAAAAATCCCTTTTAAAAGAGAATTATGCTGTCGTAAAATGTCCACAAGGGGGTGCTTTTTGTATTAAAACTTTTGAGGGAAGAATATCAGTGCTTATAAAGAAAAGCTTCATATTTTGTTGCTTTCCTGTTTACCTGTTTATTAGAATAATTTGACATTCATTAGAAAGATGTAATTAAAGGTCTTACCAAAGTCTTTCCTTCTAGAGTAAGAATATTTCAAGATGAGTTGATTTTAGTTTATAAGAGTTTAAACCCTTCTTGTCAAATCTTGAAAATAATGTGCATAATTGCTTTTGACCTCCTCATTTGGCTGCATTAAATCATGAATTTAAAACTTATTTAAAATCTATTTTTATATATAGCAAGTCTTAAAAATAGTTTATTTTGAATTAATTCTTAAAGAAGTCATTGGCCGGCTGGACTGAATTCACCTGTGAGCCATATGTGGCCTTTGAGCCGCCAGCTGAATATCGCTGATCCTGGCTATAAATGTTTTAATGTACAATATATTGACTCTTGTCCCTCCATGAATAAACAATGATATGCAAATATTTTACTAACAATACAAACTATCAAGCTCACATGGTTGCATTAACCACTGCTGTTTAAAAGCATGTGATGATTAAAAATAGTAGTAATTGTAGATGCAGGGCCACAAAGACTTTCAGCAAATTGTTCATTTATGTTGTACCAAATAGGACATATTGATACTTTATAAATATTAAATATATATAATAATCATTTAAACATGGATCAGTTGGACTACAGATCTCATTGGTGTCCTTTTTGTGTTGTAGTTTTCTTTCCCTCCAGAGTGACACTTCAGACCCCTCAGTGGACTGTAAAATGGAAAGATGAGGTAGATAAAGCAAAGAAAGGAAGACGATCTGCCAAATTGAAACTAGCAATGCATAAGCTTAACACATTTAGATTTAAATCTATGCAAACATATTTGTGAACCAGAGTCCAGCGACTGAAGATGAGCGAGTGTCGAGTGCTTCCATTGACACCGAGTCAAAGGCCACACAAACAAAAGTCACAGGTATTTTTTTCAAGTGTTCCCCAGAATTTTATCAGATAAGAATATTTGTAACAACTGTCAACTTTTTACTTTTCTAGATGGAAAACTGGCATCTAAACCCATCCCCAGCAAAGGACAGTTCTTCAACCTGGATCTTAACTCCTGTCAGAAAGAGGCAGTGAAGAATATCCTGGCAGGAGAATGTCGACCTTTACCTTATGTGCTCTTTGGGCCTCCAGGAACTGGAAAGACTATCACCCTTATTGAGGCCATACTGCAGGTGTGTACATACATGTTTTGATTGTCTGAAAGTACCTGGTTATTTAGAATGAATGTCTTTTAATGAATGATCCATAGTTCAATATGAGTAGAGGGAGCCCCACCAATATGTGCTACAGAAGCTAATATCTGCTTGCCAAATCAATAATTAACAGGGATTATGTCAGCTTCATAAGCTAATTTTAAACTGTTAGCTTCAATTCTGGTTGAATCACATTCAGGTTGAGGTAAATAAGATAAAATTTGCTTGCTTGTGAAATGAGATGTTTTTCTGTTTCTCTTCTGTTTGTACATCCATAACTTGCTCAGCTTTCTGGCATTTTAAGACATTAGATATTTTTTTAAATTAATTTATTTCACAATAAAAAATTCATAAAAGAGAAGAATAAAATAAAACAAAAAAGAATAGAAGTGTCATAATTATGTTACAAAAAAGCAGATGTGAAGGAGAATATCCAAAAAACCCTCAAGGGGCTTAAGCGGCAATCTCCGAAAAAGAAATAACAAAAATTACATAAATTTAAAAGAATCCAAACATTACAAAAAATAAAACACTATATAAACAGCAAAAAAATAAGAAAAAAATTACTTTCAATAATCAAAGCCATAAGGGAAACCAGAACAACTTAAGAGTAACAATCTGATTCTTCGCTTAAAAATCTCTTTGGAAACTTCCATGAGAGATCCTGGAAGACTGCTCCATATCTTTGACCCTCTACATAAAACACTAAACTGTGTTTGAGATAGCTTATATACACTCAAGTATATATACATTTTTTTGTTATTCTTAATGGTTTTTACAATTTTTACATAATTAGCCCTTAATGTTTGCGATTTTGCCAGTATGTACACTAATCCAAATTCAGACACTTGCCTAGTCTTAATATTCAACGTTGCTACAGTAAATCACAACTCCTTGTGACCAAAACACACTCTAGCTGTATTATATTACTCCATGGAATGATCATGTGTTGTGTCCTAATAGTCTGGAGTTTTCCAACCACTTCCTGATTTTGAATTGAATGTCTACCAAGGAAAACTGAGCCTTATGGAGAAACCTACTTTTGTTACTTTGACTTAAGTACAGTATAATCATAATGTTTTCCTCTACTTCTGTAATATTTCAATTCCCTCCACCCTCAGGTGTACCACTTTCTGCCCAGCAGTCGGGTACTTGTATGCACTCCATCCAACAGTGCTGCTGACCTCATCTGCATACGTCTCCATTATAGCGGCTTCCTGCATGCCACAAGCCTGGCTCGAGTCAATGCATCCTGCAGGGGAAACGAAGTACTGAACATTTTAGTTCAAATGTTACACATATGAATAAGTATGACAGGTGGTATTCATGATGCCGTATGTCTTAATGTGCATTTGTTTCAGTATTTTGACCTTTTTATCTTGAATCAATAACAGATCAACATACTTGTTCTTCCTTAGTCTATTCCAGAAGTGCTGCAACCTTACTCGAAGGCTGGAGAAGACATCCGCCAAGCTGCTTTCCACAGGATTGTGGTCAGCACCTGTTCCAGTGCTGGCATGTTTCATAGTATTGGAATCCAGTAAGGCCTGGGTTGCAGAAGGGCTTTAGCTGTTTGTATTTCCCACTTAACAATTCACTATTTGCAAATAGTTTTTTTTTTCTTTTCTTTAGAGTGGGACATTTTACTCATGTGTTTCTGGATGAAGCTGGTCAAGCCACAGAGCCAGAGTCTCTGATTCCCATCAGCTTCGTGTCTGAAAAAGATGGACAGGTCAGCACTAAAGTACCTGCTCGTGGTATAGTACCAGTTGTTTATCAGGGGATCACAATTTATCCTAAATTTATTATTATTATTATTTCTGCTCAATCAAATCACCCCAAATAGATTTTTATGTTGACTTGTTTTGTCAAACTGGTAAAATATTTCAAAATCAGTATACTATAATTAGTGAATGAATGCTAACTTGCCATAGATTTGCTTTTGAGAATTTTACTGTTTTATGTTTGCCCTGCTTAGATAGTGCTGGCTGGAGACCCCTGCCAGTTGGGTCCAGTAGTGAAGTCTAAGCTGGCCTCTGCTTTTGGTCTCGGGGTGTCTTTGATAGAGAGGCTGATGTCCAACCCGCTGTACAGCAAAAAAGACTGGGGCTACAACCCAAAACTGGTTGGTGCACTGAATACAAAAGTTTATGTAATATGTTGACATTTTATCTTACATTCGAGTGTTTGTATGAATGTTTTTATTTTTATTTTTAATTTTGCAACAGGTGACTAAGCTAATCTTCAACTATCGCTGTCATGAGGCTCTGCTCGCTCTGCCCTCCAAGCTGTTCTACCAGGGAGAGTTGTGCTTTAAAGCTCCACGGGATGTTGTGGAGTCCCTCTGCCAGTGGAAAAGCCTTCCCAGAAAAGGCTTCCCGCTCATTTTTCACGGAGTCAGGGTAATGATGATTTTCTAGGAACATGCCTGTGAACTAGCAGGTTTTATGACCTGTTTGGTTTCAGAAACAAAGTACTCAACTACTTAAAGCTCCTCATTAATTAAATACAGCTGTAAGGCGTTACCCTGATACCCTGTCATACCTTGTTGCTTGGGATAGATGGCTCATAGTTCATTTTGTAACTCTTCCCTCAGGGTACAGAAATGAGGGAAGGCAACAACCCATCATGGTTTAATCCAGCAGAGGCTGTGCAGGTCATGCTCTACTGCTGCCAGCTGGCAAAGAAGCTCTCCAATCCTGTTAACACCTCTGACATCGGCATCATCGCTCCCTACAGAAAACAAGTAGGACTGGTTGTTTCTTTTAAAGGGCCACTATTATGTGTTTCTCAGACATATAGTTCAATTCTATACCATAATAAAGTAACTATGTCACCCTCAGTTATGAAAAAGCTGTTTACCTATAAATTAAAAATAAAATTGACTTCGCATCATATCCATTTCTAAACTCATTGAAATTGGCCTTATGGCCTTAAGGCTGGTTTATACTAGTTTATAGAGGTTGTGGCTCTGCGCGTGTGATTGGTTCAAAGTTTGTGGGCGCTTTTGTTTGGTGTATCACTCCGCTACCCGGTATTCGCTTCCAGAGGCCGGTTTTTGTTTGTAAACATGGGTAGTTACGAAGAGAAACCGGCCGAGGCGGACCGGAGATACAAACATCTGTATGACTTCTCTACTGCGGAGTACAAGTAATGCCAAAAATTGCAAAAAATTCATGGAGGGAGATTGCAGAAATGTTGCAAACAGAGGAGGCTGTCTGCCGCAAACGGTGGCGGACTCTCCGTGACCGGTTTGCAAAGACCAAACAGAGAAAGCAGGTCTGGAGCGGTGATCCTGGCGGGACCAATCCAGTTCCTCGTTATTTCTTTTTTACCCCTTTTTAAAATTTTTTGCTGGACATACATTAACACCGGGGGGACGACAACAAACATGACAACATCCGACACAACAGACTCACAAATCGTGGTAATAAAACACCCTCGCTAGCCTACTTTTTAGAGAAAATTAAGTGATTTATTACAGAAGCTTAAATATAAAATCACGCTTGTGTTGCTTGACGTATGTGGTGGGAGGGCAGAGGGAGGGATTACTATAATGTCTCCCCCATGTCTTTTCCAAGTATAAACACTCAATGCAGTCGGTGACACAAACGCAATTACGTCATCGCTGGGCTGCAGCCGCATGTCTTGCATGAAGTATGAACAAACCTTCAGTCTCTTTAAGAACCTCCTACTTCTTCTGTCACGCCCATTTCAGCACATCATCACAACAGCTTCACGCCATTTACAACCGGTCTTAAGAGATTTGTATTTTGTTGTAATAATAATAATAATAAAGCAGCACCATTATACAATATCAGTTTTGGAAAATGGCAACTCACGATACTGGAAAGTACATTTTCTGAAGAGATGGAGCAATTGCAGAGACAATGTTTGGCATCTGAAAATACATTTACTCATTTTGTAATCTGAAAAGAACTGGACTGAGAAGTATTAGGAGCTCAGCAGACGTTCAGTTTCACCAAGTGTTTGCTAGTTGTTGCTGCTGATAGCCTGCAGGAGTCATGGGAGAGGCGTGCTCTGTGATGAGGAAGCTCGGGTTGGAGACACAGCCCAGAGGAGGAGCTGGTCCTAAAAGGTGGTTCTAGTCCTAACCTGTTGTTTTTGCTCCCCTGCTTGGCTGCCTCAGGACAGGACAGGATTTCTCAAACATGCATGAATGAGTCAAAGACAGACTCTGGGCATGTTTTTGATGAGAGGAAAATATAACATGATTTAAGTTTATTTTACATGATATTGTCCTTTTAAGGTAGACTAACAGCATTTTAAATTTAGGGGTTTTAAAGTTTTCCTGTTGTCTTATTATCTAGTGTGAGAAAATCCGAATGCTGCTGTGTAAAGTGGGTTTGTCTGAAATCAAAGTGGGCTCAGTGGAGGAGTTCCAGGGACAAGAGTTTCTCGTCATCATCATGTCAACGGTAGGTTAAAACATACTTTGGGTGATAAAAGTGCTGAACAATAAGTTACGGGTCTGTTTTTATGAAGGTTTTATGCCAGAGTGTGTGATTTAAAAATACACACAAACAGATTTTACTTAACTTGTTGGCACTTGTGTAACTTGAGAAGCTGAAAACAGTGTTTCTTCAGTAGTTTAGAGTACAGTTTGTTAATGTAACTATTAGATGCTTTCTTTGCTAGATTTAGTTACCACAGGTGTCTGATTTCCAACGTAAAAAAAAGCACAAAACTGCAGAAATTCTAGTTTTATTATCACAAGTTTAGTTAGTTATATTTTACTAAGTTCATCAGATGTGTGGTGTTTTTTCTGTTTGTTCACATTATGGTTTAGACTTTGATTTTGTCGTTAGCTCTTCAATGTTGCATGGAAGACTGGGACAACACCTGTGGAGTTAAAAACCGATGTGGTGTTTTCTATTTTTAAAGATTAAGCCAGAGAGCTGGGATCAAGTTTTTTTCTTTATATTTTTATAAATGCTTTATTCAATATTCAAAGACATTTTAACATACAAAACAATTAAAATTCATGAAGAAACAGACAAGAGAAACCCCTGAAAAACCACTGAAGAACCAAGACACCCAAAGTGACATTTAAAACCACAAAACCTTAACATGTATAACTATAAAAGAGAAAAACTAAATGTTTAAACAGTCCTAAGGCAATGATAATTTACATCTTAGGTCCATTGTTTTCCTCGTCCTGAGATGTTACAAAGTTCTTAAAAACAGTCACTAGGGATTTGTTTATGTTCCAGAACAACTTTAGCTCTTGTTTTCCATATGTGTGTATTGGCAACACTCATCAGCAGCCGAAATAAACGTCTGAGTCTGTAAAGTTTGCTTTAAACCATCTATAAAAGACAGATCTTGTATTTATTTCAACTTTAAAGCCTATAGATGTCTAGATATAATTGGTTGTGATGAAGAAATTGTAGTTTTTCATTTAACGCTCAACACCGGTGAGTAGGTCACAGACGGGGAGGCTTTATGAATGTGCAGACCTTGTCCTTTTTATGTCAGTCCTCAGTGTTTGTCCTAATTCTGTTAACTAAAATCCACATTTTGAACAGTATTTACAATAGGGCTGCAACAACAAATCGATAAAAATCGATTATTAAAAGCGTTGGCAAGAAATTTCATTATCGATTCGTTGTGTTGCGTGATTTAAACGTCTGTCGCCATGTCACGGAGCCATTTACATCACCCGCAGAGTGTTGTCAGTGCTGGCTGACCCAAATAAAGTTTGGGAAGAAAAAAAAACTGTACCTGTAAAGATCTGCCCTCTCTGAGACTCAAGTTAAAGTAGAGACTTCAGAATTTAAACCAGTTTTTAAATTGTGCTTTTAGGCCAAGTAGATCTGAAGTTATGATAAAAAAATAAATGCTACATTTTATTCTTTTAAGACGGTCTGATTTGATGCGAGCCGTGTCACAATGAGGAAACGCGTGCAGGGAGGGGGGCACCTAAATCCACCGTTTGTTTCCTCCTCTCAGGCCAAAAGTATAAAAACCCTCCAGTTTTTTCTGACTGAGGCTCAAAGTTATTTGTTGATCAGCAAAAAGGTTCAGGACAAAGGAAGAAAAAATAGACACGATCGAGCAGCAGGTCTACCTCAGTAGGAGAGTGGGGGTGGGGCTGTTTCAGAACCGCTTATTGGGTTGAACAATATTTTAGTATTTTAGTCAGAAAGAACCAACAACAAGGAAGCAAAAAGTAAAGAATTAGAAAAAAATTATAAATGTTAAATGTAGATAAATTCTAATTATAATAAATTAATAATAGTTTTACATCTAAAAATGATTTTATTCTTTTAATCTATTTTCTTCATTCAGCAACCTGTTAAATTTCTGTTATGTTTCATGCATGAGAAATGCATGTTTTTTCATTCGGTATTGTAAGACAACTGGCAAAATAAATAGTTAAAATATTTATGATGTGCTTCTGTTTTTTTAATTCAGGAGATTATAAAACAATCCTTCATGTCATGAAAGACCCTCTTGATTCAAGAGAAAACTCCAGTTTTTAAGAAAATGGCTGCTTATCAATTAATAGTCAATAAAATAAATCAACTTCAGATTAATTAATAACTTGCATCCCTAATTTATACAGGAATGAAATTAATTTATATCTACTCATATTCATGTAATTAAGTGTTTTAATGATTTGGCCAATTAATCAAAAAATAATCAACAGATTAATCGATAATTAAAATAATCGTTAGTTGCTGCTCTAATTTCTAATAAATCACTAAATCAGTAAAGTAAAAATAATAGTTACAGTTTAGCCCCATCCTACTTAATTCTTGTGGCAATTGATAGCATTGATCTGTTTTATAATTTAGGTGCGTTCTAATGAGTCCATGGAAAGTGCTGATTTGCAGAGTTCAATGGGGTTTTTGGCTAACCAAAAGCGCTTTAACGTGGCCATCACTCGCTCTAAAGCTCTGCTCCTGATTATTGGAAACCCCCACATTCTCATTCGGGTGAGTGGAGGATGAAAATACCCTTTTAGTCTCGCTTTTAAATATGTATTTTTACTCCTAATTAATACAAGTTACCCATCGTTTTAAAATTGTCTGAATGTTGCCCTTTGTTTCCAGGATCCGTGCTTCAGGGCTCTACTGCAGTACTGTTACAATAATGGGGTGTATCTGGGTTGTGATGCCCCGCTCTTCCTGAGGGACACTCAGAGGTTTGTGTCATAGACTTATATAATATTCTCTATTTGTGATTCAGGCTGTACAGATAAGGGTTTTTAATGTAAGACATTCTTCAGTCACTTTCCAGTCAAATTCAATCAATTGAATGAATAAAGCTGAATTACAGCAAAACATGTGAGAGTAACAAGTTTGTTTCCACAGAGCTGCAGAGTAAAGGTGAAGCGAGATGGCATCATTAATGGTCTACTTCAACAATGTTTTTGTTTTGTTTTTACATTTATGTCTAATCTCTACTGCTTTCAAATTATCTGTATATTTTGTTCATTTTTTTTTCCGTTGGAGGCCAAATTTGTTCTATTAGAGTTAGAAATAAAGATTTTGCTTGTGTATTCCTTTGTTTTTGTTTTTTTATTTGCCTGACTATTACGATTAGATTAGTCTTGCTATGTTCAATGTGGAGGGGATCTCATTTCATCTCTTATGAGCAACACAAAATGGATCCGATACAAAATTGAGCTTAAGTTGGGAGCATTAGCTTTCACAGATGTCTGCAGATATCAAGTCGTCTGCTCACATCAGCATGGCAGCGTCTGCTCTTAAAAAGGCTCAGAGACTGGATGTGACAACTGAGTGCTATTGGCAGTCTGTGCAGTGGCTGTCAGTCATCCTGGAGCCCAGCAGGACTGAGAAGGGAGTGTGGGGTCAGGAATAAAAGGGAAGGCTTCAGTGTTTTAAGTTAATAGTCTCTTATGGACAAGAGGAGACAGCTTTTAAGTTTATGCTGTGAGGGAGCCCAATCAGACAGCCAGTCCTCCTCCCTCTCTTTTCAAACAAATGCTTGTCTTTGATGTGCTGTCTCAGGTGCTTATTGTGCCATCCCAATCTGCTACTGCAGACTGCATCTTAGCAACAACACTAAACATTGTTTTGATATTCAAATGATTTTACGCTCAAGCGAAAGACATTAGGTTTTATCTTTTCCATCTGGTCATTGAAGCAAAGACCTGATCTAATATGATCTTGTAAAATGTTGGAGTCAGCTCTGTGTGATTTAAGCTAATTGATTACAAAATAAGTTTTTTTAAATTAGTTTTGTTTTAAAGATGGTGGTGCTTATAGATGAAAGGACAAAATGTCAGGATTTTAAAGTAACAATGTATAGGGGGATTTTATCAGTCTCAGTTTATCCTTAGTTGATTAAAAACCAGAAAAGGTACTGAGGAAGTTGAATTTCTGGGAACAAACATACAGTTTTGAAAATGGCGGTCACATTCAACAATTTTTATCGAAATTTTGAGCATGGTATTTTCCAGGATGAAATGAAAGAATGTCCATTTTTCAAATTTCAACCATTGCAAACATTCCCTTTTTTTTAAATGTTATTTTCCATTATTTAACCCTGTAAATCCCATTGAGATCACAGATTGAACCAGGACCTTCTTGCTGTGAGGTATCAGTGCAAACCACTGATCCATCCTGCTGCCTTTATTTTTGTCCTGTTGTATGACAAGCTAGACTTCACACCTGCATCTAAAATCTGTTGAAAACTTTTGGTGTCTTGAATAGTTCAGCAGCTAAAATCAGAATATAGAAACAAAAAAAAAAACATTTAATTTTAACACTTATTATGTTTGTTTAGCATAAGACTTTTATTAACATGTTTTAAACACCATTCCCACTGAAAAACAAAGGCAGCAAAAGCTCACCTGTTCTACTGTAGAGCAAAGGGTATCCTGAAGCAGCAGTACTAAGTGAAAAGTTATTACTCCTCGAGAAGTTTGTCAGGACATGTCAGAACATTTTGTATTGTAATTTGTTGCTTATTGCGCTGTCTGAACCTTGCTGCCAAGTAAATGATCTTCATGGAAATGATACAGCAGTGGCCTCATTCAGAAAGATAATCTACTCTGCCACACAGGAAAAAAAAAAATCAAACGATTGACATAAAACCAGTTATTAGTGTTCAAACTGTCCAGATCTTGAGACGGCATGCACAAGTTTAGTTGAGTCCTGAGGACATACAGTATGTTCGATTTTATTTATTTAACCTTTATTTACCAAGGGAAATCCCATTAATATCACAAATTGTTTAATGCAAGGGAGGCCTGGGCTCGAAGGCAGCCTAAGCATGCAAGTTTTTTTTTTTTTTTTTTTGTGGGAGGAAACCATAAAAAATCCACATAAACATGAGAATATGCAAATTCCACACAGAAAGACCTCTTGTTCCAACCAGGGATTGGATCCAGGACCTTCTTGCTGTGAGGAATCTGAGCCATTGTGCTGTTTTTAAAGAAGTTTAGATTTGTTTACTGTAAGATCCAGATATTTCTTGTGATATAGGATGGTTTTTGGCCCTTTTTTGACAGTCCAGGGTTTAACCGTTTACCTCGCCCATCTGTCACCTTCTCATTCACTGACATTAGGGCAGGCCGTCCATTATCAAGACAGACATACTGTCTACATGGCTACCATTAGCCACAACAACAAACCCCTGCTGGGCCCCTGGCAAAGCAAGCTTGTTAAATGTGTGGACGCATTGTTCTTCCAAATTGGTCTGGGACACTTAATTGCCCAGTTAGTCACCTTATGGGTTGAAGCCATCTAAACACCAATCTGAAAGCAGCCTCCACTCATCAGATGGAGCATGTTGTAAAATGTCTCTTAGCTCTGGCTGGTTACATATTCATTGTTTTTCAGGGCCACATAAATAAGGTGAGGGCCAATCAGGGATGGCCTTAGTTTGACTGATTTAGTGAAGTCAGAGACCTCTCTAATCCAAGAGGCAAAAGACCCAGAGGGATCAGTCGTAGATTACCATCTAAATCTGGAGACAGACAGCATTCAAACAAATATGTTCTAATGTAAGGTTGTTGGGTTAGGAAATCTAAATACTTGAAACAGAATGGATGAAAGAGATGTTTGAACTGCACTGTATAAATCTAACAACAAAGCATTTTGCTGTTATTTAACAAAAAAAGCACTAGCTACTCTGAATAATGTAGACTTTATTCATGCATTGCATGTATAATAAATTTGCAATATTATACACGTTTGAAGTGCTTTATATGATCTGTTTGCATGGATACAAGTGTTTTCTAGAGCTTTATATGTGACCCTGATATGACAGTCAATAGTATTACAGAAAAGTATTCTCTTCTATCAAGCAGATTAGTAAACGAGGTAGGATATTTAAATAGACTGTTCTGCCAATCCAGTCCTTAAGGTGCTCACTGTTTTCTTCCACCCAGAGAAATGTCTCTGATACAAATTAAACAATGTGATAATTATTATTTTAGTTTAGTTGGTTTTGTGAATCGTTTTTAATTTTCACAAGCAAATGCAGCAGATTTGTGTTGCTGGTTTTCACTCATTGAATCTGGAGTGTGATTGCCCATAACCCCCCTCCTGCTCACACACCCACTATCAGCTTACTGCTCCCTCTCTCTGTCTGCAGAGATCACAAAACAAGCTGTTGTCTCCAAACACATCGTCTCTAAGTCTTTTGATAGGTAGTTGATAACAGACTGGCAGACTGATGGGGGGCTCACCTTGCTGTATATAAGGAAACCTGAATAAACAGCAAAGTCTCCACAGAACATCAAGAGACACACGGCTGCAGTGGAAGTTCTTTCATTCACCTTATGCGCTGTTGAGACTTTAGTAACTTTGTCAACATGGCTGTGTTCTTCGCTGTGGTTCTCGTCACTGTGACATCCTCATCCTTGGCATTCGACATGAGTCAGTCCACTCGTTGCGTCACCATCCCGAACCAGATGAGAATCTGCAAAGACGTTGGTTACTCTGAGATGCGGCTGCCGAACTTTTTAGGTCACAGTAACCTAGGAGAGGTGGTTCCCCATTCAGAGGACTGGAGGTCCTTGTTGCAAACAGGCTGCCACCCTCAAGCGCAGACCTTCCTCTGCTCAATCATTGCACCTGTCTGCCTTGACACGTAAGTACGATAGTTTAAGTTTCTAATTTGACTATCTAAATAAAGCAGTGAATTAACTTTGTTCACATTTACCCATCAGTTTTATCCAGCCTTGCCGCAGCCTGTGTGTGGCAGTGAGAGACAGTTGTGCCCCAGTGCTGGCTTGCCAGGGTCACCTGTGGCCTGAGGCTTTTGACTGTGACCGCTTCCCAACTGATGAAGATATATGTCTAAGTCCCCATGGAAAATTCAACCACTTTTTCAAAGGTAGTGACCACAATTGCTAAAATGCTGGTTTAATAGTTTTGTAATTGTGTTTTAAACTTAATGGTCTTTTTGTGTTTATGAAAATCCTTTTTTTATATATATTTTTATATATTTCCTTCCTTTTAATCACAGATATACCTAAACCGGTTTGCCAAAACTGCCCCTTTGTAGAAGCATCTCCAGCAGTGAAAACAGTCCTAAGTGCCTTTTGCCACTATGACTTTGGTATGTTTTAATATTCTCGCAGAGCACTCTAAACGTTTCAGATTTTACAGTTTTATACACAACTTTCAGGTTTTCACTCATCATCCTGTTCTCTCCACAGCTGTGACTGCCAAACTCCACCGTCTTCGTCGCTCCACAGGAGAGCCGGAGTTTCAGGTGGAGGGTCGAGTTGAGTTCATCCGTCAGGGCCCACTATTGCCTTACGACACCCAGCATCTGCTGCAGGAGTGGCTCCTCATCAACCTCCGATGTGCCAGTGCTTTAGTGCGTCCAGGACGCTCCCAGCTGTACGTGCTGACAGGCTCTGTGCTGCCTAACGGCGCTGTCGCTCTAACTCATCTTTTTCCCTGGCACAAAAAGGATGCAGGCATTGCCTTGGCCACTCGCAAGTGGAAGCACCACAGGTGTTGAAAAACAATTGTCAGAATTTAAAGTGCCTGTCAAAATGATCTTTTTTTTTACTCCTGGCATGTCTTGTACTCAAAACTGTAAATAAATCAAAGTAAATATATGTTTGACATTTTTGTGTAACGTAGTCTATAAAAACGACATTAAATATTGGTGAAAAAGAAATAAAACTTGCTTTGTGAAGTGTAAGATTTTTCACTTTCATCCTAGATGTATCATGCACAGTTTCTCTGTAATTCACATTAAAAATGTCTTCACAGCAAAAAGCAAAGGCATGCATTGAAGTGACTCCGCATACGAACGGTTCTGAATGACTCATGACTATTTGCAGCAGATGGTCTTCACAAAGTGGCGTTAATGAGAAGATAAATGATCTAATTTCCATATGAAGAGCCTGGTTTTCAGGACAACAGATCTCAAGTTGAACAAGGAGCATGTTCATGATTTTGGTTTTACCATTTTGTTTCACAGAGTTTCATTTACAGACAATGAGCTTTTTCTAATTTTAAAATGAGTATTTGAAAATTATAAATCTATTAAGCACTAAATACATGAGTGAGAAAGAAGGGATTTTAAAAATGTGCCTTTTATTTAACCAGGCAAATCCCACTGAGATCGCAGCTCCTATTGCAAAGCTTAGGTTATGCATGTTTTAAATTGTGGAGGAAACCAGAATACCCAGGGAAAAACCCACACAAGCACAAGGAAAATGTGCAAGATTTTGTTTAATTTAGTTAAAACCTTGTTTAATTTTTTTTTATCAGACAAAAGGTTCAGTACAATGTCATGCTTTTTGTTTTGTTATTTTCTGTTAACGATTCATTTGACTGATTCTTAAATATGTTTGGTGTAAATTTGACCATCTACTTTTAGTTTAGTTTGTCAAATGCATTTCTAACTGAAAACCAAATGTCAACGTTTTTTAAAAAAAGTTAAATTTATGTATTTCTTTCAACCCAAGAACGTTTTACATGAGTGATTAGACTAAAAAAGTGAAAGACTGCTTAGCAAAATTTAATATTAAAATGAGCCACTGGTCCAATGAAGAGTCACTTAACTGACATAAAGAAACAAGTCAAATTCTATGTTTTTTGAGAATACGTAAGGTTAAGGGATATATGTTTTGGTCCCCATACTCTAGAAAATTCAGTTCAGTGTTAGTTTTGTGTGTTCTCGGTTACTACTAAACACTAAAAAAAAATGCATTATAATTGTACATGCAAAACTTTGTCTTTTTCTCCACAGAACAAAGGAAGAAATGTATAGGCACTCAAACAAAACGTTAAGTTTTGTGGTAAAATGATGACTTCAGTTAGCTGTCTATACCCTGAGGCACTTGCATTGGTTCTGTTCCAGCCTGCCTATCACGATCAGACCATTCCACAATCCTTCTCTAACAGATCTCTTGAACAAATTCATGCATCAGTCTTCAAGATTTCATGGTATTTTGGGTGATCTGATTCTGAATTCATGGCTTCCTTTTCCTGCTTGACAGGTCATCCATCACCAGCTAACAGCCTTAGTCAGACATTCCTTTATCAATCACTCACGTTTGACTCGTCTTATTCTTCTCCAAACAGGGATATTGCTGTGCTTTGTGTGTTTTTATCAACAAATGTTTATCATATATAGTATCTGTTGTTTCAAATGAACAAGAGTAATATGTATTTTAGGAATACAAATATGCATCGTATGACAAAAGGAATGAACAGAGTCGAAGTCGAGTTCATTGATGTTTCAAACATGGCTATGGCTTTGCACACACAAGTAATTTTACTTCACAGTGCACATCATGAAGTTCTACTTTTAAGTGTTCAAGTATTTTCTTAAGTATGGTAAGAGGAAATGACAAAGGTCATACTTAGACTACAAGGAACTTACACTAATCAGCTGTCACAAATAAGCTAGGACACATCTTAGAATTATGATTTGGACCATAACGTCACACCGATATGATGCCCAAGCCGCAGGATGGAGTGGCAACAATGGCTAAGATAGTAAAGATTAACAACAAGAATAAGCAAAACACTTTATTGAGTAAAATACTTATGACTTTTGAAAATAACTGGAAAAACTTCGAAGATAATAGTATTAGTGTAAAGCTTACTAGATTGTACTATGTACAAAAACGTAACATGCAAATAGTAAAGAAGTGACTCATATTTGACCTTTAAGTGACTATAATTTTAATTCAAAATCTTTCTTGGAAAGTCTTGGCAATGCACGACCATGAGGTTGCTTACTGAAGTGAGTAACCCAATAAAATAACTCACCAATGAATTAAAAGACTCTAGTATATTTTCAGTGTTAGTCTGTGCCATGTATTTATTCCATCATTTCCAGAACTAAAGTCTTTGATGACAATTTTGCAGAATGTCTCTTGGTTCATATCAGCTCATTATGGCTTTGTGTCCCTGGTGGTACTCTGTGCCAGTGATCTCTCTGCTGTAGCATTTGTGTCGTCGTGTGGCGGCTGTTCCTCCTCCAGACCTCTGGCCATGAGCTCGTTCATCGGGGAGCGAATGCTATGAACCTCCTTCTCCTTGCGGTTTCTCCACTTCATGCGGCGGTTTTGGAACCAGATCTTGACCTAAATCACAATGAGAAAAGCATTTTGGTAAACTTTAAATCAACTCATACAGCAGTGCATCTTCCTTTATACAATAACAGTTTTTGTCATACCTGAAGTGTATGGGAGATTGAACACAATTGCTTTTTGTAAAAAGTGTGTGTGTGTGTGTGTGTGTGTGTGTGTGTGTGTGTGTGTATATGCACATACAGCGGGTAAAATAAGTATTGAACACGTCACCATTTTTCTCAGTAAATATATTACTAGAGGTGCTAGTGACATGAAATTTTCACCAGATGTTGGTAACAACCCAAGTGATCCATACATACAAAGAAATCAAACCATAAATGTCCAGAAATGAAGTTATTTGTAATAATGTGGGATGACACAGGGAAGAAAGGGAGGTGTAAAAAGGCATGGAAAGCCAAGACACCAGCTGAACTCTCTCAGTAATTCAAAAGCAAGCCTGCCCCTT
>NW_013952669.1:110716-114516 GCF_001266775.1 Austrofundulus limnaeus
TAAACATTTGAAATATATGAGTTTGTATGTAATGTATGAATATAATATACAAGTTTCACTTTTTAAATGGAATTACTGAAATAAATCTACTTTTTCATGATATTCTAATTTTATGACCAGCACCTGTACATATTTAGGAACTGAGGAGACCAGTTGCTTGAGTTTTTTTTTGGAGATTGTTATCCCATTTTTGGTCCGATGTTTCTAGCTGTTCAACAGACCTGGATTTTAAAAATTTTCATGTTGGTGTGTTTTCACAAAATGGGAAGTCTGTAATGCAGGCAGGGGCCACATTTGATTACCAATGAGCATCCAGACGCCTGGACTATGAAGCTATGTTGTTGCAATGGATGTAGTATACACTTTTTAATTTTCTTGCAGAATTATTCAAGCACTTCACCAAGAAAGACATTTATCTAAATAGGAGCATAGGTAACCTGTATAGACTTTGTGCTGATGGTGCTGTTCCAGAAGCGTAAAGGCTCAGTTATAGTTGTGTTTTTGTGTGTCACGCAGGACATCGCTGAGGGCACCTGAGCAAGGCGTTTTTAAACTTGACATTTACATTGGTGCAGTCTTTTCTTAACTACATAACCAGTGTAACCTGCCATAACCTGCCAATTTCTGCCAGCAGTTTATTCCTATTACTTACTGTTACAGCCTTTTTGTCCCCCTGTCCCAACATTTTTCAGATGTTGCTTCCATCAAAGTTCAAATTTCTTTTTTTTCTAAAATTGGTACACTTTGTGTGTACTATTTCTCTTGTAAATGGGTTAATGAGGTTTGTAAATCACTGCATTGTGTTTTTATTTACATTTCACGTCTCAACTTTTTGAAGTTGTGGTTTTAATCTGCACTCGCACATTTTGCTGATTACTCCGTATTAATGAACTTTTGGTTTGAGTTTGATATTTGGATTTTATGTTGGATGCACTGATTTGGTTTTCTGTTTAATCACTCTAAGTGTAATCATATACTTTACATTTTTCTTGAATCCTGCTTTTGTATCACTTAAAACAGTTTTCCCCTCTGTTTACTGCCACACAGTTGATTCTAATTTACTGGTCAATCAACACACCTGCGCTTGTCAGTAATTAGCTTTCCTCAGTAAATGTAGTCTCTGGTTTTCTCTTCCTTATTTCCTTGTTGGTTATAAGCCTCTGTAATTCTTGAGTTGTTTCAATTTTGTCTAAACTTGTTTGTACTTTTGCTTCTGTTGCCTGTCCACCACTTCCTTGTTCTTCATTTTGGTTCCTCTATCATAATCCACCTCTAATCCATGACAAAATTGTTTTATTTTCTGAATTTATCACTCATTTTTGAGTCCTCTCATTCTGTTTGTCCAAATTAACAAACTGAGGATGACTAAACCAAGTCAAATGTCTTTTTTTGGAAAAAGGGATTAGGCGATCTGTGAAGACCAATCGCCAAGCTGCCTCATTCACAGGTGCGCACACAACAAAAGTCAAGTGAAACAATTTATTTGGTCCTTTCAGTCTTGCCTTTTTAATCTGTACGACAAATCTGCACATAGACCACCTCTGGAGAGCACAAAACAGGTTTGGACATGCCTCTCACTTCTCAATTGCAGCTCAATAGCTTTTACCAAAATAGCTGATTACCAGGTCATTCCTGGGTAATGTGTGTGTCTACCCTATTGGACCAACTATTGAGCCTGATGGGACACCAACAATACGGCTACACAATGGAAATGCCATTACTCGATGGATCAGTGGCCCAATACTAAATCTCTTCTCTTGCCAGTTTGTATGTGAAGATGAGCTCAAATAAGTCTATAAAAGTCACTTTCATTGAGTGCTTTATGTTCTAGTTAAGAGGTTTCCAATGAGCAGGAATGAGAGGTGAAGGACAGGAGAAAAGAGGCGGGGTCTGCGAGCCAAGCTCTTTAGCCACACAAAGAGTGGGGGGATGTTCCTTGTCCAACCCTTTTCTGCAGAGGAATGGGTGAGTTTTTTTTCCCCTTAATGCTTAGTGGAGTTCATTGGTGCAGTGAAAAATTGCAGTGAGGTCGCGTGTGGATGGTGGAGTGAAAGTGCCCATTGGTCACGGCCAGCATTGGCATTGTTTTGTTGCCGGGCACTGTGGGAAAGTGTCAGCCTACTAAGAAGACTTCGGGGACTTGTGGGATGAGGGCTTTCTGATTTGTGGCCTCTCTCCACAATTCCTGACAGCCATTGTCAATTGCAGCAACTAATAACTTCCAATTGCTGGGGAACTACACCAAAAGAAAACAAACGTTTGACTCGATCCTTGCTTATTTTTAGAAGCACGATATGATGCAAGTTCGGTAGTAAAAGACTGATCTTAACACATCTTACATCTGACATCTTAAGCACAAATGTACCTTCAAGTTTACCTCCAGAAAATGGCAACAATGTAAATGTTCTTTTTTAAATTAAATGTTAAGGCTCTCAAACCTAATAGAGAGCGCAACGCTTTGAAACACTCAGTAAAAATTTATAACAACAATGACAAAGAAGAAAGATGATCAGTTCCACGTATTTGCACTGGTAAATGTGTGTTTGCAAGTCTCAAACAGGGGGCTTTTGGGACTCATAAAAATGCCACCCCCTTCCAACGCTCCCCCTTTCCCCCTCCTAAAGAGCCGTGAATGGTTATGAATAGAGCCGTGCAGAGTTGAACGTAGAATTAGCTCTTTGGCATTGCATCAGTAATTAGCTGTGGAAAGCATGGAAGACCTCGCTGCTTATGTTTAGAGAGCAGCTGAAGCATCGCTGATGAGGCATAGAAAACTCACTGAAGACAGGAGGGGGGCTGGACCCACCACAGCACGCCAGCAAATACTGGGAGCTCTGCAGGAACACACCACCGCTCAGCATGCCTGCAAGGATTACAGAGCCACACAATCAGATACAGTCCGTCGAACACTTTCACATTGTCACAAAGTTTCCTTTGTATGTAAAAGTAGGTGAAATTTTGTGCAAATTATTGAAAAGTCGCAACAAATTCACAATGGACCAACTAAAATACTGTCTGAGCAATGCTGATAATTTTACAGCATTAAACAGTTAAGTAACTACATTTTCATACATATATTCAAAGCAAATTGTTTTTTGACGTCTGAGCAGAAAACCTTTTTACTATGTTATTAGGCATCCAAATTATTTAACATTAAAACTGTGCTACTGTTTTGTGCAGAGAGGAGTTTAGGATTGTCTGGTTGAAATATTGTCACCTAAAATAATAACATAAGTAATTTTTTGGTATAAGTGACTTTTTTTTGCGTAAACCATCTTATGATGCTGGCCACTTGGGATAAAACCAGCTACACCAGGCTCATTGACCAACTGTGGCCCATGAGAGCTTCAAAGATGTTTTATTGTCTTATATAAAAACAAATGCTGCTTTAGAACCAATGTTGAAACTGGAATTCCCCCTCCAAACTCAAGATGGTAGCTTCTCACCACAACTCAACGGTGATAAAACTCTTACCTTCAATAGTATTTCTGTATTTACAGTGGTTTGCAAAAGTATTCATTCCCCTTGAACTTTTCCATATTTTGTCACATTACAACCACAAACATAAATATATTTCACTGGAATTTAATGTGAAAGACCAACACAAAGTGGTATACTTTGTGTTGGTCTTTCACATTAAATTCCAGTGAAATATATTTATGTTTGTGGTTGTAATGTGACAAAATATGGAAAAGTTCAAGTGGTATGAATTCTTTTGCAAACCACTGTATTGTAGAGGGGACACAAACTAAATCCTGTTTTTACATCAGTTATTGTAGAGGGGACACAAACTAAATCCT
>NW_013952669.1:115268-127789 GCF_001266775.1 Austrofundulus limnaeus
AGGATTTAGTTTGTGTCCCCTCTACAATAACTGATGTAAAAACAGGATTTAGTTTGTGTCCCCTCTACAATACAGTGGTTTGCAAAAGAATTCATACCACTTGAACTTTTCCATATTTTGTCACATTACAACCACAAACATAAATATATTTCACTGGAATTTAATGTGAAAGACCAACACATTGTATACCACTTTGTGTTGGTCTTTCACATTAAATTCCAGTGAAATATATTTATGTTTGTGGTTGTAATGTGACAAAATATGGAAAAGTTCAAGTGGTATGAATACTTTTGCAAACCACTGTATTTCACATTTAGTCAGTGTTTTTAAGAGGACGTGCTAAAATACTGTTTCTCTGCACAAAATACTAGTAGAGCTCAGCTATTATTTGTTAGTGGTGCTCAGCTGTAGCAATGAGATGAGGAACGTGATGTTTCATGTTGAGTCAAAGTTAAAAGACAAAATGTCAAAGTTAAATACAACTGGCCCTTTGAGGGCTTCTGTGGCTCTCAGTTGATCAAATCATGAGTGTGGCTTAAGCTGATTTATTATGCCCAAGTCCAAAAAAAATTTTTTGACTTCCCGAATGACATACAATATGGTAAATTTTTGGTTACTTTTTGTGTTTCCTGAAAAACTTGAAAAAGAAAAGTTAGGTGAGTATTTCAGAAAGTCAATATGTAAATCCTAACCTAAAAACAAACTAGAAAACATGAATCTGTCCTTTAGTATAACCGCTACAGGCCCTTTCGCATATTTTAGACAAAGTATGCCAACTTATGAACATTTTTATATAGGTTTAAATATTTGATCTAATTGTTAGCATTGCAGTATGTATAAGTCTAAAAGAGGCTTCCAGTTTGATTCTTTCCATTTTCAGTGTATTCATCTTCAAACTCTGACAAGTTTTATAAGTTGTTTAAACTGTTACAGTGTGACAGCCTTACCTTCAAACCCGTGCAAAGAATTTTTGCAATTAGATACTTTGTCACATCATCAGGATTGGCTTTTGAACCGTAAACTGATACCAGACTAGATTAAACTTCTATTCCTTAATCTGAAGAACTGGTGTGTTAGAAAAATAATAATCTAAGTTTAACTCTGTATTTGTGAATGCTCTTTTTGTTCTTTATTTTTTTCTTGCCCTGCCTGTTTTTAATGCAGACACTGAGCTGCCTACAGGCCCAGAGATCAGTTATTCTGATTTTCTGTCTTGAATCCATAGAACCATTTTGAAGATATTGTAGCACAATAACAAGACACTTAAAAAAACAACTTGCTAAATTTGTATTTGCATATGGGTGGACACCTAAATTTTTAAAATCATCTTAAAACAGAATCTTAACTTAAAATATCATTTTACTTACTCGTTTCCAGTATTCCTGATTTGTTAGACTTTTCTTTGCATCTGATCTAATATTTGGAAAAGTTTTGCAGGTTGAAAACTCAAAATGAGCAATTAATTATACTAAAGTTTTTTTATAATTAGATGTTTTACAGTAAAAAAAAACAGCCTGGGTTAAATAATTTTAATAACATAATTACATTTTATGCACAGTCCCAAATATTTGAGTAATGAGCTGTATGGCCATCAGTTACTGACAACTTCTAATGTATTGAAACTAATTTTAATTTCTCTTATGTGCAAACAAATTCTAAATGTTTAGAATTTATTGTTTGTAAATTTTTATAATAGTTATAGAAAATAATCTTTTGTGCAGAAAAAACCCATCAGACTGTTTGAAAGTCTACATTTATTTAAATAATAATAAGTTTAAATACCTGAGTGTTGCAGAATGGGTCCAGTTAAGATTTTACCCTGCTGTGAACTTTGACTCAGGTTCTGGTGGGCTTCGAGCTCCTGGCCCCAGGTTCTCCTCGGACCGTCACAAGCTGCTTGTCCCAGGTGTCTGCATGTTTTTGGCTGCACTGAAGAAGAACAGTGAGATTTAATCAGATTGTCTATAAGAAAGCTCTTCCCCGACCTCCCAAAGCCCGTTAAAGCAGGAGCGAGACTAGCCATGTTCCTTCTGGTCCAGCTCTGAACTGAGACCATCCTGCTCTGGCACTGTGACCCAAACACTCCACTTCCCCTCTACAAACAGTCACAGCTCAGTGACACTAAACTCTCCTTTAATCCTCTCTTGACTGACCAGGCCAACTTCATTAAACTCTGAGGAAGACAAAAGTTCTCTGGTCTTCCTCTTTCCAAGCCTGTACTTTACTATGGGCTCGTGTTGTGATTGGTTGAGAGGCTCTAATGTGCCTCTCAATTCAGATAAGACTGGGGCCTTTCTGGAGTGGCAGAAGGTGGGCCTGGCTCATTCATTATGTCAAATAGCCTATTAAATGATAGACACCAGAGACAATGAAGTACTGACCAAAGTTTAACGTTGACCAAACAGTCTTCTGCAGCAGTAAATAGTTTTCTTCTTTTTCCAACCTCCCTCAGAGCTCCATTGTGTCAAAAGAAAGAGAGAAAAAACCCCGAAACTGAGCCCTCAGCGGTTCTTTTAAAATACACACTTTTTTTCTATTTCTGCTACATTTCAGGATTTTCAGCCCCACAGATCTTGGTGGCAAAATGAGGCAAAACTGAGCAGAGCACGTTTTTGAGAAAAATTGCGACCAAGATTTTCCTTCCCTCGTAAGTGAAGATTTTGCTCCTGAAATCCCATTTTTTATATTTTTGTTAATTTTATTGTGTGAATGCTAATAAAACTTTCACACATAATTCTTTCTTTCGTACGTTTTTCGGCAGGTATCTTGTTCCACAATTTTTGTGCTATTATAACAATTTATCTAAACATTTATCTCCTTCAGGACATTCCAGCTATAATTTCTGGTATTTCAACAATTTATACTTTTTCAGCTATTTAGCTATTTTGGCCCCTTTTTTCTTCATTGAAAATGAATGGAGTTGTCTTTAACATCCTGAAATCTCTTCACAATGTTTATAAATCTTTACTGTCATTTTTAAATTTTGTTCAGCTTTTTTAAGTTTCTTTATGCTGAAATCTTCTACTTAACTGATTTTAGAATTTTCTGGGGTTTTTTTTGCCTATCATTCTGACATTTTCTGCTATTTTGCTAATTTCAACTTCTTCTACTACTTTAAACGTCCCTTTTATTCCCTTCACTTTTTGTCTGTTGAAGAGCAGCTTTTTCTTCCCCTTTCAGCTACATTTCCAATTATTTTACTTTTTATCTGCATTGTTCAGCTATTCTCTGCTCCTTGAGGCTTTTGTTTTCACAGTTTGGGTTCTTCGGAAAAGTTCAACAATCATTCAGCTAATTTTGGGTTCCGCCTCAACTGTTACAATTCAGCAAGCATTAATAGTTCAATGTTTTAAAATATTTCAGCTTCCTCAGCAGGTTTTAGCTAAATGATCCAGCAATAATCATTCATGCTCCTAGTTTTCAATGAATTTCCTTGTGCTTCACTTCATAAGGGATCTTAAAGTGAATTATTCATCAAGACTTGACTGGAAAACAACCTTCACTTCCATCACTTAGGTTTGGTGGGTATTTTGAAGTTTTCATTTTCAGTCAGGCATTTTGTTTGCCTTGAGTCTGCCAGCACACACGAGCTCTTGGATTCTCCTTCAGTTCTGTGCATGTAGGTGCTGCACATTGGGGGGGGTTTGCAGCTGCAAAATAAAAACAGTTGCGCCAGCAGGCAAACACGTGTGTCATGTTTTACAATAAACACATCCAATGAGAGGCTTGTGCAACCTTTCACACTGCAACTAATGAACCTCTGTGTGTGTGTGTGTTTGTGGAGGGGGCAACTGAGAGCTCCAGCCTGCGCGTGTAGATACCTCATGCTGAGCATGGAAATTGGCCCAGACAGCTCAGCCTATTGTGTAATGCCCAGGGAGCCAAAGGTTGCTTGTAATCAAATTTGAGGTTTTATACCTCAGGCTGGTGGAAAAACCATTGCACTCTGTGACATGATGAGTGCTAGTGAGTCCCCATGCACTATCCACTTTTGTGTGGAGTGTGTGTGTTAAAAGGTTCCACACAAGACTTATGGCCAGGATTTTAGTTTGCTTGGTCATTATATGGCAGAAAAAAACAAGACTGGAGTTGAGCAGAAATTTCTTACAAACATTTTTTTCCCTGAGACTTTCACGAAAATCTCATCCTAGTTTTGGTGTTAAAGAGCTAGTTTGAATCTTTACAAGATGGGTTCTGTGAAAAGTTATTGATTATTTAATATGTATTAATATCTGCTGTAAAACAGCTGTTGAAAATAGCTCTTTCAACAGTGTCAGATTGGAGAAACAGTTTAATTTGGCTGAGTTTACAAGCTAGGACAGTTACAAACTTCCCAAAGTCAATTTCTGCCATCCTGAAACATTTCCAATTTGTTGCAGTTCAAAAATACACACAAACTGAAACCTACGAGCTGCTGCCATTAATGCTCGACACAATTATTCCAACAATAACATTTTAATGTTACTGCCGGAAGTACTACAGCTAGCTGCTGATGTTACATTTTCTCCTTACAAATATGCATTCAATTCTATGTAAATAATAATAAAGTGCTAAATTGATGGTGATTTAAGTTTTGTAACAGGGCCACAGTTACTGAAAGCTGACAGCTCAGAGGCTGGACAGCCAGCAATGAAATAAATACAGTACACTTCCATTTAAAAATATATATAATTAAAATAATAGATTTTAAATAAAAATATTTCATTTTTTTAAATCCATTTTTATATTGAATAGTCATTTTTTCAAGTCTGTCCCCCAATTTTATTTATTTTTTTATTTTTTTTGATTAACGCTTGTGCAAAAATCCTTAAACTTTGGAGATTTAATCCAGTCAGATTTTGGCCCTGCTCTGATTTGTTTTTAGCTTGTCACTCTGGTCAGAATTAAACTCTATTTTTCTAATCTGTGGTCATTCATAACCATCCCACAGAACCCCACTGAACTATTGCTTTAAAATTGTAAAGTTCTGTTTTATCATGTCTTAGCGCAGGTATGAGCATCCCAATCAAATGACATTCAATAGGCTGCTTGTGTTTGTAATAAAATTGTAAAATAACTCAGGGTTCGTTGACATTTTTTGATCTGTTTTGTCTCACGAGACTTTGTGCCTGTTCTAAAAGGCGAGGCTAAGAGCGTACCGGTAATAAGGTCCCATTGTGTAATTAGCCAGATTCCAATGAAGTCCTCCAGGAGAGGGAGGTATAATTAGGCTATTCTTAAACAGTAGGTCTCAAACACCCTGAGGCAAGTTCATGTGAATTTATTTGATGCCCATCTCTTCTCAGGAATGAAGGTGGGGGAAAAAACAGGGGGTCCCTTCATTCAAACGTCTCACAATGGTTCAGTTGAAAGCTAGCACTCTGCAGGCCAGCTAAGATCCCCCTTTTTCTCCTTTTTTTCCAGCCCTAGCAAAGCTCTCAAAAAGATACTGGCCCATTGCACACGCAATTGATATTCCACCACTCGAACTTAATATTGTGAATGGAGGGCCAGGTTCCATGAATCAGGAGGACAATGCGCTTAGCATAGCAGCAAACTGGCACTTTGTGTGTGGTGTCTGTCCCAGAGGAGGAAGTTTCTAATGTGAGCCTCACAATTGTGTGTCTATAGAGTTCTAATGAGCTTCTGTATGATGAGTGAATAGCTGCGAGCCCAAATGAGCCAGCTCACTGCACACATTCACACAGACATCCAGGGGGGTTCGGAACGGGAGTGGCTGTGTGGTGCAACTCCACTGCCTGGGTTTGAAATAAATGCTCATCATACATACAGCCAGGTCTCCTTTATGAAAACATCTGCATTTTTTATAAAGTGTTTTATTTCTGTGTGGCTGTCTCATCAACAGAGAAAGTGTTGGGGCAAATTGATGGCGAGTAAATAAATGTTGAAATGTCCTCTGGCATCTATGGAGCTTATCCAGTGACATTGGATAAAAATACTTACTGCTTGGCCACGAAATATTAACTTGTGGCCACAAGATAATTTTGAGCAGCTGAATTAAGTGTCTCTTTGGAAGAGATAAAGACAACATTGTTGGAGTCAGATTACATAGTCTATAAGTATGCTATTTTGGGGTTTAACTGTTCAGAAGTAACCCACACTTATTTCATTTATTTATTTTGTGTATGTTTAATCCAAATGATTCATTTTTCATACAAGAGGACACTGAATGCCCTAGGTATGAATCAGGAAACAACTTTTTTTACTGTGTTCCTGAACTTAACATAACTCCAACTCCTTCCACTAGGGGTGGGCAGATCAACACCAAGATGTGTATTGGATCGTATTGATACTGGTGCAACAACATTGATTGTTTTGTTCACACTTTATTTGCGCTACTGACTTTATTTTTCACAAATAAAGTCAATAGTTCAGAGTCTCCAAATTCATTGAAGTTAGTCATCAGACCTCTTCATGATTGATTGATTAATTGATTATGCCTTTATTGTCATTGCACAGACCCAATGAAATTACATTTAAGAACATCCACTCAAGAAGATACACATGACAAAAACGTGGGAGCAGGTGATCAGGTCATGCGGCAACCAGCAGGCGTCACGCAACCTTTAAAAAGAAAAACAAAAGTACCACAGAAGGTTAGATGAGGAAAAAAAAAGATCATATTATATCAACAAAAAATGATACACTATGGCAGGGATTCCCAAACTTTTCCATGCCAAGGCCCCCCAAACAACTTTAGCTTCTTGCCGGGGACCCCCTTGCAAGTTGACAATAAAACACATTAATATATGTAAAGATATATCAACTTTTTAGAATTCTTTTTTTTCTCTCACTTTTATTTACTATTAGCTGTAAAGCTATACTTAATGTAACTGCCTGATTTTACTTGGCCAGGAGTTTTTTACGCAGTGTCCTCTATAGCAGGGCTGCTGGTTGGTTCATTTGGACTTTTTTTTGTCACAAACATGTCCATTGCTATGCTAGCTTCAGACTGAACAAACTCTGTCACTCACCTTGGGAGGACTGCCACCCTGTAGTTTCCTGGGTGGTTCTTGCAGTTTAGTTCTGAGAGCGGGAACAAACCCGGAAAAACAACCAAGCAGAAAGATAGATGGTTGTAGCAAAATAAAAGACATTCTTGCCAAAAAATAAAGACATCATGTAAATATTTCTAAAAATGGGACAGAAAATTTATAAATAAATAAATTTAATGAATAAATGTGCTTTAATTCCTTTTCTGTTTTCATTTAGGCTCCATTTTAAGAATGTCCACAGTGTTTCAGTGTCAACAAAGTTATATCTGTCAGATTCTGATCACCTAATTGAATTTTTAAGTGGTTCACAATTGGCTATTTTAGATTTCTTGTACACCTGTCTTAAAATGTAGGCATACTGGGGCCAGGTTGGGATGTGGCTCACAGTGGGCAATTTAAAATTTCTTTTATTTTAAAATCTAAAACTTGACAGACCAGAAAGATGAGCATGAAAGACCTTTCAATATATTGTTATAAATTATATTTAAAATAGTAACTGGAAAAACAGACAGAAGTCTTTCTTAATATTTAACATTTTTACTTTAACTTCTTAATCCCCAAGGGGTTTTCTTGATGTTTTTGCTCAAAATACCATGCCAAAATGTGTATGCTGAAAGAGTGTTTCTCAGAATTTATAAACTTTACTTAAAAATCTTAGGATCAAAATAAAGCTAACTTTTGGGAGATTTCATCAGAAGTATAAGTATTAAAACAGCTGCTGTGGTTTTAGAGATATTAAGGATGGAACATTATTTTATTTTATTTCTCTCACTCTCACATGAATATTTTTTGCATTAGATTGTCTAACCCATTTAAAACCATAATGAATCAGGCTAAAAACTCTTGGAAACCATAAATCCACTTGTGAACATTACCTGTGCAAAGATTCATGCTGCTAAAATTAACTGGAGCAAAGTTACAGAAGTTTTAGTAAAGAAATAATTTTGGATATTTTCATTCTGCACACAACAGACCATGTTGGTACCAATAATAAATGTTAAGAAATATGAAGTATTTAATTGTAAAAGTTATTTTTTTTCTTACCTGCCTGAAAAGACTCATTATTGAATGTTTATTCTGTTGAAAAGTTATCCAAATATTTATTTGCCACCATATATATTATATAAAACAATGATAATTTATATTTAATGTCATTGGACAATATTCACTCAAAATCAAGTAAAAACAATCTTTCAACACACTTTATAACCTATTTTGGTATCTATTTTGACTTGCTTTATAAAAATAATGCCAAAAAATTTCCTTTACAGATTTGCTTGTATGTATTTACAGATTTGCAATAATGACATTTTGTTCAGTTTGTTCACTTTCTGATTCAACTGCTTGACGTTTGAACTGTGTTTGGTGAATGTAAAAATAGATTYCATGAGCTTTTAGCCAAGATTCCTAGCTTTTGATACCAAACATGTCCAGGTTCAACTGACAAATCTTAAGTTAAAAGAAGTTAAAATAAATAGAAAACATCCAGGTTTCTGAGGTCCTCCTCGCGCCCCCTGGTGGCCACCACTTTGGGAACCCCTGTTGTAGAACAGGAGACCACCAAGCCAATCTGTAGAATCCAGTGATCAGAAACCAAATATATAGCCAGAACAGAGCAGAAAAGAGATCCCACCTTTGACATGTCCTCCCATGGAAAACAGTTTGTTCCAAAAGTTTATTAAGAGACCAGCTAACCAAATCCATAAAATAAATCCATAATTTTTGGTTTCGGATGAAAACGTAGAGGAGGCACCGAGCAGCAAAGCAGGGAAAGATAAGGAAAGGCAGGAGAGTGGGAAAAAGTGTCTCACTCCTCCGAGAGCAAAAAAAAAAAAAAAAAAAAGCCTGAAAAAAAGTTATGCCTGCCCATGTGCAATGGAAGTTATTTTTATTGTTATTTGTTATTTTATTTTATTGTATTGACATTGTTAAATTTTATATTTTTGTTACATTGTTAGTGCTTGAATTTATTTGTTTGAATTTGTTTTCTCTGACATTTTTCTTAGCCCATTAAAAAGTACCTAAAAATAAAAAAAAGTTAGGATATATTTTATTTTTAGCTTAAAAATATTAATCTGATTATGATATAGTCTGAACTAACAGCATGAGACACAAAAGCTGCTTGTGCTTTTTTTTTACTTTCTCTGACATTTAAAGTGTTTGTGAACAAAACTAATAAAGACACTGTAGGAAATTTACGGAGCTGCAAAGCCTCATTAGGGAATTCACCAAGTGACAGTGCAGGAGAAAATTGAAGCACACCTCTGAATTTTAGTTTTACACTTTGTTGTTCATAGCTAGGTGCAGTTAAATTGTATATAAATGACTGCACCTAGGCTTTTATTTGAAACAAGGTTATAGGGGGGCACGAAAAAGGGTTTAGGAATTCAAATTTATTTAAATAAACGAAAATAATAATCCAATCCATCTCCCTCTTTTTGTGATGCTTTGCCTCATTTTTCCTGTCACTATTCTCCACTGTTCTTTGGTCTTAATTAGCCCAGGTGACTGACTGGACCCTTACAGAATATCCCACTTCTTTACCTGCAAACTGAAACATTACTCCTGTGTTGTGGAGATATGCTTGGTATACATATTGTTTATCTGTATTATGAGCTAAATTTAGACCAACAGGAACAGAACATCCCGACTCAAAGTTCATCCACCTGCTTTAGAGTGATGTCTCATGGCAGAGTTTAATCAAAATAAAAATACATTCAAAAGAGTATTTTCACTTGACGTATTGAATGGTTTTCATTACAGTCAATTGGTTCTTGTAATGATCCATTTTTTGCCTAGCCTTTTAAAAATGGCAATAAGATTTATTTTCTTTCTCAGACGTCAAATTTTTGGTTTTGATTTGTCTGTTTCTCGTGCATTCAAAGCTCCATTGATCATATGCAGGGTGCCACCAAAGAGGGGCAACGACTACACTTAAAAAAACTGGTGGCCCTGCTTGGCCTGACGGTTTTATCCTTTTGAGTTCAAGTTTTTGTGTAGTTCCCATTTTTAATTTCCTCTATAAACACAAAAACGGTGTTGAGAAATCAGGACTTTAAACTATGAATACAGTGTATTTTATTCAAATTTCAAAATAAAACTTAAAATCTGGTCACCATGAATGAGGGCAACTGGTTTAAAAGCAATGTCCTCAACAGAAGTGCTGGTATATCTGCTCAACTTCCTGAATCAATCACTAAAGTAACCTGGTTCACTTGAGACACCCCCCCCCCCCCCCGGGTCATATAGTATGTATATCATATACTGTATATGAATCGGTTAATATGCTATATTTAAAGATTAGCATTTTCTGATTAAACACACCAATAAAGACAAACATCTTGCAGATGGTGGAACAAAAGCTTAAGATGTCTAAGTGAAATAAAAAAAAATGTTATGTCGGTGTCTATATATGAACGCTGAATCATTTCTGGTGATTTTTCTAACTTGCAGACTGTACTCTGTAGTCTGCCAGGGGACATGAAGGATTTGAGTTAATTTAGACCTCAGATTTGTGGAACTTAATTCAGCGAAAGGACTCGAATCATTAACCCGGGGAAGATCAGGACCCAAGCAGCTCTGCTCAGCATTAGGATAGGGTCTTAGGAGCTTATAAGCAAAACATTTTTAAAATATATGAATTTAGGAGAGAACAAGCTTCAGTAAGTTTAGTGACAGTGAATTTCTCAAAACATTGGATCAAAGTTGGATCAGCTGTAACCCTATAAACCTACGTGTAGGTTTACAGCAGCGGTTTTAAAAAAATGCCCAAAATCAATCAACTGCAGATTTGTTATTTTTTTAACGACAAGTTGATAAAGAAGTAATGAAAGAATTACTTGGAGGACCTGACAATTTCTAATTTGATGATCAGAAGTGTGAATAATAAAAAAATAGCTTTAGAATTATTGTATAAAACTGCATTGTTTATATTTTTTTTTAAAAAAGCTCCTGTAGTCACATCTGTCAGCAGCTCAGTCTCACATTGGCCGGAGGGTGACACAGTCTGACTGACCTCAGTACTGCTGCACTGGGACTGTGTGGCTGTACTTCACTGCCACAGACACCAGATGGCACTGAGAGAATGAGAACGTCAATGTTTTTGACAAATAATAATAAAAAAAAGGGTTTGGTTTTGCAGTATTTGCAGTCCGGAGTTTTTAATATTGGAACGAGGGATTTAGAGTTAGTGTTTGTAAAAATACAACTGAGCATCAGTTACACAGATCACATGACATCTTGACATGATTAGTGTTTTTAAACCTATATCAGAGTTTAAAGATTTAACATCAATAGCATTATCACTTGTGCATTCACACACAATTCTCTGCCCTGGTGAGTTTACATATATTGTAAGAAAAAAGTGTAAAATGACTGTTGTACTGTGAATGATTCCCACAATTAATATTTTGAGGTACTTGTTACATCTCCATCAGGGTGGAGTTCTTGACAGTTTGCTGAAACACCATGAGGCATGTTGGATTAAAATTCTTCAGGCTTTGACCCTTAAAGGTCTGAATAATAAATCACATTCAAGTGCATTCCTCTAATTGATTGAATTTATCATTTCATAACATTTGGGTTCAGGACATTTATATTTGGCCCATTTATGTCTTCTGAATTTCATCTTTTACATCCCCAAATAAAATTATTTTACTTCCTGCAATAATTTTATGGTTTATCTGTTACAAAACAAATTTCTAGTTTTTTTTTGTTTATCTTTGCAAATGTGCAAAGATAAAGCTCTCGGTTTACCGATTGGTCTACGTTCCTACCCTCATCTATGGTCACGAGCTTTGGATAGTGACCGAAAGAACGAGTTCGCGAATACAAGCGGCCGAAATGAGTTTCCTCCGCAGGGTGTCTGGACTCTCCCTTAGAGATAGGGTGAGAAGCTTGGTCACCCGGGAGGGACTCAGAGTAGAGCCGCTGCTCCTCCACGTTGAGAGGAGCCAGTGAGGTGGTTCATCTGGTTAGGATGTCTCCTGGACACCTCCCTGATGAGGTGTTCTGGGCATGTCCCACTGGGAGGAGGCCCAGAGGAAGACCCAGGACACGTTGGAGGGAGTATCTTTCTCAGCTGGCCTGGGAACACCTTGGGATTCCCCCAGATGAGCTGGCCCAAGTGGCTGGGGAGAGGGAAGTCTGGGTCTCTGCTTAGGCTGCTGCCCCCGTGACCCGACCCCGGATAAGTGGAAGAAAATGGACAAACGGACGGATCTATGCAAATATCCATAAAAAGTTTGTTATTGAATGACTACGTGTATTTTGTACATGCTTTTTTTTTTATTATTATTTTGATGTTAAGTAAATGAAAGCTTTGTAATGTTTTCCATTTGTGACATCTGTATGTTTGGTCAAACACTAAAGACAATGTCTTATTTAAGATCTTGTTTATGGTTCTTGAACCTGTTTTCCTGATGAAGATCAAGAGACTGAAATGTTGCAATAAATTTTTGCAAGTTTGAAAGTTGTGTATCTTTTTGCGATTTTGGACTATTTCAGTTAAAAATGTGAGCTAAACTT
>NW_013952669.1:128218-132863 GCF_001266775.1 Austrofundulus limnaeus
TGTGTGTGTGTGTGTGTGTGTGTGTGTGTGTGTGTGTGTGTGTGTGTGTGTGTGTGTGTGTGTGTTGCTGTAGAAAATACGTTTATTACTTTGTTTTTTTTCCCATGCTTTAATGACTTTTGCTTTTTTCTGATGGCACTTCAGGAAATGACAACTTGTGGGCAATTCCAAGTAATTACATTTCCTGTGTCTGGACCCAGAAGAAATAGGGTATTATTAATTATGAATAGAGGGTGTGAGGCCCTTTTTACACAGCAGATGTGACACTACATGCGGAGCTCTTGCTTGCTTTTGTTTTATTGACAATAGTCGCTATTTACTTGCTTCACTGTTTATATTCTGTCAGATCATTAGAAGACATTTGTCAGAGGCACATTTTGTATAAATCGTATCAAATTTATTAATTAACATTTTGAGAGAATAGCTGTAAGGGAGAAAAAGAATGGTAAAAGAACCACTTGTGACACTGCAGGTGCCCCCTTGTCCACACTGCTTTAACAGACCAGATATGTGATCTTAGCCGGACTGGCACCTCTTACTCTGATCCAAGGTTCTCAATGGGTGAAATGCTACCTCTTGGTTGAGAGTGTCTCCCTTGAGCAAAAGAGTTCATCTGGTAGTCTTGTTCATGAGCAATAGCAAGATGACGCAGGACATAAAACAATGAGTCGTGGATCTATCCACAGTGATGCACATGTTGCTCTGGTTTGTCTGGGATGAAGGGTGTGAGCCAAAAGACAAAGCTTTTGATTTATTGGTCTATGTTCAAACCCTCATCAGTGGTCATGAGGTTTAGACTGAATTCCTGGATTGAACTTGTTGAGATGGGTTAACTCATGGTGATCAGGTTCAGCTTTAGAGATAAGGTGAGGAGCTCCAATTAGAGGAAGCTCCGAGTAGGGCTCAGTAGGAGTCAGTGGAGGCGAGTCAGGTTTCTGATTACGAAGCTCCTTGGACACCTTCCTTTGAAGGTATTTCAGGCACATTTGACTGGGAAGAAACCCCAGGGCAGAACAGGAACACGTTGGAGGATACGTATCTTCCTTGGAACGCCACTAAATCCTCCAGTGGGAGCTGAAGAGTGTCACTGGGGTGAGGGTTGTCTGAGAGACGCAGAAGAAAATGGATGGATGGTAGAGGACTTTAGTATACACCTTAAAAAATCCTCTACCATCCATCTACAAAATATTTTAAAAGACATTTGTTCTCCACAAAAGGTAAAAATAAGACTCACATAAGCAGATAAATATTACTATCCCACTTATTGCTAGCATCTGTGACATGGACAGGCTCAACAGTTCACAGCTGACAGAACCCAACTGGATCTGTGTCACAAATTGTTTAATTTTATTAAAAATAAATTCACATAATTCAAAATGTTAATTTCTTACAACACTTATGTAAAACTCAATATTAAATGAATGTTATATAAGTATGTTTATAACTAAAGATGGTTTAAACTTGACTTAAAGTCAGTCAAGAAATAATGACTATGATTTCAGGACTCTTTAAATGTTGAATAATTATGACTTCAACTAGTTTATAAATTTGCAGCTAACTTCTTTAACATATAAACTGTGTATGTGTCTGTTCTACTAGTTGAAGTTAATTGCCGTAACCAATGTCTAATCTTTAATTTAAGTATAAAAAGTACATTTTCAGAATTCATGCAAAGAGATTTTACACTGTAAATACAGTATCAGTATAGTTCTCTCTGTGCATGCATGAGTTTTCTCCAGGCACTCCGGCTTCCTCCCACACACCAAAAAACATGACATGGTTAATTGGTAACTCGATATTGTCTCTTGAGGGAGTGAATAGTTTTCTGTCTCATTTGTCTCTGTGTGTGGCCCTGGGATGGGCTTGCGACCTGTCCAGGGTGCCCCTCACACAGTGACTGCTGGATATGGGCACCAGTGACCCCCATGACCCTGAATGAAAGAAGTGGGAATAGATAATGGATGGATAAATATTAGGCTACAACAACTGGAGGTTCAAAGGTTAATTTTTCTGATTAAAACTTGCATTACTTGTTCTTAGTGTTTTGATGCCAAACTTCTGAAGTGGGGTAAAAATACCTTCCTTGACTGCTGACATCATTTGCAACTTCATTGACTGCTGTGGTAGTGCTGAAAGACTCAATCCTGGTCATGGTTGCACTTTTATTTTCCCCGTTGAAAATGGAAGCAGAAGAATTCATAGAATCTATGGAAATGGTCCTTTCCCATGATAGGACACATAGGGACAGCATACTCTGTATAACAATATATGCCACAGTTACATTATTGGTTTCAATTCTGGTTGGATCACATTGACATTAAATAAGATAAAATCTGCTTACTGTGAAAGAAGAAACATTTCCCATTTTCTCTTGTGTTGGTACATCCGTAGCACATTTAACATTTTCATACCCATCCCATAGCTTATATACAGTACATTCTAATATTAATATTATCATCTTACATACTTTTCATTATTAATTTTTTACAGTCAGCCTTTACTCAAGGCTATTAGCCAATATATACTAAAACCCATAGTACAGACGTTTGCCCTTGACGCTAATGGTCACCATTGCTACAGTGGAGTCTGTTTTTACACCTCTTTCTAAAAAGCTGCCCTTAAACTTTACTTAGTTATTTTACTAGCTGCATAGAACTTACTGTACTGAGACAGTTAGCTTTTTCTACATCGAGCTTTATTCTTTGTAAGTAGACAAATGGTTTAAAAGAAGAGTAAAGGCTGGAAAGAGAGGAGTTCATCAATGACAGCTGAAAAAAGTTCCAACAAACCAGAGGGGGAGCTGCCACACCAGATGCTGATGCTGCCATAGCAAGCTGTTGCACACCAATTTGCACACTAACTTATTAGGCTCTTGACTCTCACCATACGACCTTGATGACTTCTCTGATATATAGCTTTTGGCATGAAAAAAATTAACAAGACTGGGATTCAGCACCTGTGTAAAGAGAAGATGGAGTCTTCAAGAACTGTTGAAACGATCAGTTTTATGTTTTTTTTTTTTATTTTTAACATTTTTAGATACATTTTTGACTTCGCAATAGAGATTTCAGTGTCCTTTTAGCAGGACACAGTGATTTATTTTGGTAAATATTCCTAAAAAATCCAAGAGTTGTAAACTTACTTGAATACCAATCATGATATTAATTTAATAAGTGTGCTTGAGCAATGTGAGTTCGAAATATTTAATTAAAATCCATCCATCCATCCATCCATCTTCTGTACACACTTATTCCTTTCATGAAAAAATAGCGCACTTTATAAGATTTGATCTAATCATCGTGTTTCACTTCTTGTATCAGTAGTATTGAAGACATACAGTATTTGCAAACAAATTGAGAGGAATACTGATAACGCTAAGCTGTTTTGGGCATAAAAAAAATTCTGTCTGATGGTAAAAGCTTTAAAGAGTTTCTACAGAGGGACTAAAGACCTGTATGTGGCCTCAGAGCTGCAGGTTGCAAACCCTTCATCTAGAAGTAAGGAATTGGATGCAAATGTATAACTTTATTATCAGCAGCTCTACCATTTCCACACTTCTGCAACTCCACAACAACAACACTTCCTGGTCTTAACCTCACATGCCCCCAAACGAACCAACAAGAATCTAGAAGTAAGCGAAGCACAAAGGCAGATTGAGTTTTCAACACTTTTAACTGTGCCAACAACATGTTTTAATAATCCAAACCAAAACCATTGTAAAATATTTGAATTAACTTCATTTGAGATCCTCCCAATAGCTTTTTGGTTGCATAAAAGGCCTATTTGTGGTGAGTAGCTGCCATCTTGAATTCTGAACCCTCTCTCCCACTTTCCAACAGGGAATTCCCCTGAATAATCAACATGAATTATGGGAGATGTAGTTTGGTCAAGGCTGGCTTGAAAGCACCTTATTTTGAGACATTATTTCAAAGCTCAGGGGCTGGACAAATATTATCTTTCACCTTTTAAATGTGTTTAGTTTGTTGCGTTGAATCATTAATTCAAAGTTTACAACTGATATAAAAATTGTTTTTATATTAAGTAAAAAACATTTTTTGTATTCATTGGCCTTGTGTTTTACACGTGTTTTAAACCATAGAATTAATTAAAAAATAATTTAAACGAGTTGTGTTTTATTTCTTTTTATTTAACATAAACCACGAAGCTGAAGTTAGCTTTCGATTCCAGCTTCCGATTCGGGAAATGACTTAAAGGGATATTAAAACTAATTTTTCACTACCTTGCGCGTGTTTAACCTGCTCTAGCTCAAAAACTACAACACCTACACTCTTCAAATCTGGACTAGATTATTCTACACTAAAAGAAGAATATTTAAAACTAAGTTTGAGCTTTGGGAAACCTTTGTCTGATTTGTGAAAAATCAATAAAGTTTGTTTTTCATCATTTTTTATGCAACTGGACCACACTAGGCCTGGTCCAGCTCAAAAACCACAACACCTGGACTCTTCAAACCAGTTATGGTCCAGTTGCCTAAAAAACGATGAAAAACAAACTTTACTGATTTTTCACAAATCAGACAAAGGTTTCCCAAAGCTCAAACTTAGTTTTTATTATTCTTCTATTAGTGTAGAATAATCTAGTCCAGATTTGAAGAGTGTAGGTGTAGGTGTTGTAGTTTTTGAGC
>NW_013952669.1:133310-145693 GCF_001266775.1 Austrofundulus limnaeus
CCCCCTCCCTCCCTCCCTCCACCTGCTCCATCAGTCGCAGTTCCCAGCTGCTGTCTGTCGGATCCCCGGTTCGAGGCAGGGCAGCTCGGACTGTTTGTGCTTTCTCTGTGATCCACCTGTGCGTCTCGGATGCTGCTGCGTTTCATGGCATAGTTCCTGCTCCTTGCACTTTTCCCCTCTTCTCTGGATTTTGCACTTCCATTTTTTTCCGCCTCCTTCTTCTCCCCCTCCGTCGTTTCGCATCATCATCGGCCATCTAAAGTTGCTGATGATGCCTCCGTTCGTCAGCGTTTGGGATCTGTAACAGCCTCATGTGCAGAGGGTGATTTTAATGACCCGCCTGTGATTTAAACAACACGCTCTGTTCTTGATTAAAAAACAAAAACATGGACTAATTTCTTGTTTTATTACAGTCACCATGGGATTATTACAGCTGTTTCTGGTTCTCTGCATATTTTGCACCTCGTCAGGTAGGACAAATTGATGTGACTGCTTCTGCGGAAATAAAATGACATAACAGTGAAGAGTTCATTTGCCTGCAGGAGTAACAATGCAGATGATGTTGGATATAACTGATCATGATGTTGTATTCGCGATGACGTACGTTATAACAGCGGTAACAATGTTTGTGTGTTTGTGAACAAGTTGTAGGTTTTGGGGTCGACCCTGCCCTGCGGATCAGCGTGTTTGATGAACTAACTCTTGGAGAAGGCTTTGATGGAGTTACTCAGGTCCAGGGCTTCCACAGCGAGTCTAGAGCTTTCCACTTTCAAGGTACTGACACACACAGTTGCTGTGATTTGCTGGGGATAAAACCCTTCGTGTGAAGCAGAGGATGCTTTTATGAAAACTGTCACAAACATTTGTTCCCAATGCTGTTCTCACAACTTTTTAGGACTAATATATCAAGAAGGAGCCCATATCTACCTCACTGCCTGTCGGTGTAGTTCTATATTCACAGCAGCAACAGAATGCATGGATTATTATTTTTCTCTGTGACAAGAATGAGCCTCGGGGGGCTTTCCCACCTGCCTGAACAATAGGCAATATTAGGTCATGAAACAGCGAGGGGTCCAAGGAGGAGGAGGCGGTATGGGATCATGCAAAGAAACAGTGGAAAAAGTGATTCTAATCAGATTAGGCAGGGACACAAGCCGTGTGTTTTGAGTGGCAATTTAGCAGCAATCTTCTGGAAAAGGGGTCTGACTAGTTCTGATGGTTTTCGTTCCACCAAAGAAGAAAAGGGACGAGTGAGTCTTGCGTCCCGGGAGCTGGTTGATGGATAGATATGTGGTGGAAATGTGCAAAATGGAGATGTCAGCGCCGCAGCCGTGCTTGACTGCTTACGTGCATGTTTTATTCATGTCAGACACTCATCACCATTCAGATGTTAAGAGCCCAGTCACGAGGAGGGAGATCATAACCCTGATAAAAGTAGCAACAAAGGGAGATTGGCCCATTGTATATGGGTGAAGGAGACTGAAAAGTGTGGCGAGACGTACGAATGATCTCTGGGATCACACAAACATTCCACCGTGGCATCCTTGTGTTCGGAACACAAGGATGCGTTGCTGATGTCTTCCCAATCTTCTTTCTCCCACGGCCGCTGAGACGGCATCGCTTCTCTCACGACACAGCAACTCCAGCGTCTTTGAGAAGACGAGGGCCCGTTTGATGTTCTCTGTGTAGACGACACTCAAAGTTGCTCTACGCCAGCAGGTAGTGGAGTGAAGAAGAGAGTTAGAGGAGGGCGTAGATACGCATGCAAAAAAAAAACAACAAATGCTTTTGTGACAAAATTTAAAAAAAGACTTCTTTGTGACTGGCACCGCTCCAGTATCAAGCCCTCAATATTTCTCTGCCTAACCTCTGCTGAGTTACATCCAGCCGCCCGGGGTAGAGAAGGCAGTGCGTTATTTATGGCAGAGCTCGCCTCCATCCTTCATTTGGGATGTCTGTGTTAGGTCGGTGATGCAGGGTGAGGTAGGATAGAGTGGGTGGGTGGGGGGAATGCATTTTGGCAAAGCAGACCTGGGTCCTCCTGCATTGTTTGTTAGCAGAAACAGGCACATTCTGGTCGAGATGCAGAAAAGGAGCGAGCTGAAATGAGAGGGAACCGACGAGAGAGCGAGCGAGCGAGCTGTCTGCCAGCTGTTTGATAGACTGTGTTGATACCTCGTGTATGGATGCTCGGCTGGCTGGGCCCCGGCAGACAGGCCCACAGTGACATTCCGACGCTCATTAGATAGCAGGCAGAACATGTCCACGGCTGTCCCCCTCGGTTGCCTTCCTTACCAGAAGGGGAAGGCTGTTATCTCCGTGTCCTAGGTGGAGGCAGAAACATTCATACAGAAGTAGACGTCGAACAGAGCAATGCATAAAACTAGAATAGTTCCTGGAGAAACTATGAGAGGATTGCCAGCTCTGCAAAACTCGTCCTGTACATTTTGAACATGTTTGCTGTTTAAAGAGGTTCTGACAGCAGTCCTAAAGATGTATTTGATGTCTGATTGAGATGTCAGCAACTTGTTTGCCTTTTTTTCTTTCAATAGGTGTCACAAAATGACTGTTGCAACTCATTTTGTATGTATTTTGGCAAAATTTGTGCCTTGATTCATGAAATATTTTTGCCAACAGACATTTTTCTACATTATTTCTGCCACTTGTAAGACTCGAATACTCTAATAAGGTGGATCAGTTGTTGTAAAGCTCTTTAACACTTTGTTTCACACTTTAGAGTCATTCAGCATATGTAAAATGTGCTGATTTCCAGCAATGATGTGGTAATTGAGGGTTACTTGGACAGCCATTTTGTGTCTGAGTTGGACAAAAGTGTTGGACAGTGACAGAGGACTGTCCAATGATGACTGTCTTAGAGATTTATAATGTTAATATCAGTGGTTCATGGGATACTTTAAAGAGCGTTCAGGTTTTAAAGGCTTTGAGGCCTTGCCCATTCATTTCCAATGGCATTTTTAGGGTGTCTGTCTGCCTACTGCATCACCATGGTAACATTGAATGTACATTTGAGGAAGAACACACTTCCCCTGACCGAGCCGGTCGTTTTGATGTATAACTTGATTTGATTTGATTTATTTATTTAACAGGAAAAGATTATTAAAAATCAAGCCTGACTCAGCATAATTGCTGTTTTACAGCAGGTTCCTACGGTTCGGGCCGCATTAATGGTGAAAGTTCTGGGATGAATAATAAATAAATAAAGAGTCCAGTTTAGAGGTGGATAATAATAGGTTGCCATTGTTTATGGCAATCCTAATAAAATAATCTTTGACCATATGGGTGCATATGTGGTCGTTCCTACTTGGAATACTCATTTGAGCTCCATCTACGTGTGTGTGTGTGTGTGTGTGTGTGTGTGTGTGTGTGTGTGTGTGTGTGTGTGTGTGTTTAATTTCTGCGTGCTGTTAGGCTGCTCCTGCTGATGCTTTTGAAGGTAGCTGTCAGCGCTACATTGCATGGCATTAGGAAGAGGTTGACCCCAAGGGACGGCAGGGAGAAAAGCCCCCCCAGGCTACGCTGATACTCTGCCTCGCTTCGAAATTATCACCTCATCAGCACTTCCCCCCACAGTTTTAGCACCAACACAGCCAGATATTAGCTCTGGATAAACAAAACAAAAAGAGAGAAGGGAGGACCACACCCAGAAGCACCCCCCATACACACACACACACAACGCTCACACTCATACATCAGAGTGGTTTGTAGCACCATTTAGGTGCTGCAGTTGTGTTTCTGTGTATGAATGTGACTCCTGCGTGCCTCTGAATTCTGATTTTTACACCAGATGTTTGATTGCTGCCATTAAATTGTTTCCATGTTTGTTGTGCTGACAGTGACTGCGGCAACAGTTAGGTGTTAGGTGCAACAGGATGGAGGAGACTCATTTATAATAAAGCATTCTTGTGTGTATGCGATTGTATAGTTTTTTTATCTTGTCGGGGTGTGGGTGTGGAAGGCAAAACAAACTGTGGCTGATGTACAGGTCCTGTCCGGGAACAGCGTTTTGTAAATATGCAAATGTTTTTCGTTGTTTCAGCCTTGTCTCCATGTAAAAATGTTGTTTTAGGAGCCCTCAAAAGGAGATCTTTTGAATCCATAAGGACAAAAAAAAAAAAATCTTAAAACACACCTTTGGGTTCGTGTGTAGACAACCAAAACACAACCTTTCATCCTGAAATTGTTCATCATGTCTTTGGATTTGGACTGACACGATTCCAAGCGAATACTGTCCTACTCTTTTGTGCTTTTGTTATTTAATGACACAAAATATAAGTTGTACTTTGTCGTCAGCTTACAAACAATTCAGATTTTGCTCTTGTTTTCACCATCCTTGTTTCTTTTTGTTGTGTTTACAGTTTGTATCCAATGGACAGTGGTGGGCATGGTTTCGCTAATCAGCTAACAGCTAATAGTAGAAATACGTTTTTACTTAGCTGAATAGCTTTTCATACATGTCAAGTTAGGGGTAGACATAAGGATTTTTTTCAGGTTGTCCAGCAGACAACCTGTTGACAAAATCTGGTTGTCCGCAAAATATTTTGGTTGTCCAAAAAAAAAAAAAAAAATAAAAATCTCAATTAAAATATAATTTAATAGGTAGCCTATATTGTTCTGTATACAAAGTTTACAGTATAAAAATGTTAATGCTAAATTAGGTTTTGGACACTTTAGGTCTGCTAACAACATTCTTTTTTTTTTTCTTTTTTACAAAACTGTATTGTACACATTAAAGAACTAATACAGCGCCCCATGCAGGCCTGGCATACTTACTACAGTTTCCATGTGGATGAAAACATTCTTTTAAAATGGGGCCATTTTTACATGGTAATTTTTAGAAATGCCATATAAAACAACTGCTTTAGAAAAACATATTTTCTATGTGAACAAGATCATTATGCTGTTCTAGATTGAGGACTGTTACATAGATGTGTTTACAGTAAAAATGGTAAATGTTCCTGTGTCTAAAAGCTAAAATATTCTGTGGATGTAAACACTTAGTAGGCAGCATTTCTTATGTCAAAGTTTTATATAGAGACTCCTTAAGTAAGTATTTATTTATACTACCCATTTAACCAATCGTTTAGTTTTTAAAATCAACTAAATGTACTTTCTTTGTACCCAACATGTATCAGGTAAAGGGGAAATGAAGTGTAAAATGGAAATAAAAACAAATTTGCAAATTGGATAAAATCTATATTTAACAGTAAATAGTGAATTGTATGTAGATAAATAAAATTGTTTTTCAAATATGGTTTTATTTAATTTACAGTCTAATTTGTTGATAAGATAAGATAAGATAAGATAAGATAAGATAAGATAAGATAAGATAAAACTTTATTGATCACACAGTGGGGAAATTTGCACATGATGAAAGCCTCATTGATAAAACTCAGGTTGCGAAATAAAATTAGTTTGATTCAGTGAATAATAAATTTAAAATTGAGGCTAAATTCCCTAACAGTGTATGTAGAACATACAGTAAAACAACAAACAACTCTTCAGTCATATTTTATCTACAATAGAACAATCAATGTCAATCAAAGCTAGAGAAAATGATTACAACTATAACTATATAATATATTTTTATGTAATACATTTTATTTTAAATAATTCTTAAACGAAACATTAAGATATATTATATAGTTATAGTTATAACGCCTTTTTAATGTTAACTATAAATCTTTTGCTGATCTTTTCCAAAAGCAATGCAGGACTTTCTGTTTGTGCTTACTTAAGAAAAGTTTTTGTTTTCTGGTAAAGAGAACAATCCTTAAACAGTGGGAGTCAAAGCAGTAAGTTTTAGCTTAAGCCAACGTGAAGCCTTTAAAGTCTGAGTCCGTCAAATCAGTGGGATTTTTCTAAAAGTAAAGAGTTCTGAGGAGGAAAAAAAATCTGTCTTTGTTCTTCAGCTGAGAGCATTTCATTGTAAACCACTGCAGTTTGATGTTAGCAGAAGGTGAGAATTTAAAGCAAACAAGCAATAAAAAAGTTTAACTGGGAAGAAAAAATAAAGAAAGAATCCATCAACTACTTCAAAGTTTAGAATTCTAAATTAAATTCTAGAATTTTTGCATAAACAACACTTAAAACTTTGCCGTAGGAAGAAATTTATGTGTGACTTAATGATAATTGTGCACATTGCTATTTTTAATTTCATACGCTTTAGATTGTAAATGACAAGTGTTAATGAAGGTAGGACCCAAAAATGCAGACTCACTTGACATATCATTCAAAATCTACATTTTGTTTTTTTACATGGAGTCTGTAGGAGTGCTGAAAGTTTTAATTTAATATTTCCTGGTGCTTCATAGATACCTTTATATTCTTTTTGCGTCATAAGGCTTCTTTTGCACTGCAAGGACTGGCCCAGCCCAGCCGAGGTTTACGTCCGGTTCTGAGTTTTTGCATTAGCCCCACTGGGGTGATTACAGACTACGGACAGGTATGAGTGGCAGGCTGGAAAAATACTGGAAAGCTGACTGAGGACTATATGAAACAGGAAACTAAACAGGAAATAAGAAAATAAAACACAAAAATACCAAACAATGAAACACCCTGAGAAAAATCGAACAAAAAGAACCATAAAGCACTGACCAAAAAACATTTTTTTTTACTTAATTTAATATGAAAATAGATTTTAAATCAATTGTAAATTTAAATTTGGCAATTCAATGCAACCAAATAAATACATTTAAAAAGCAAAAGACTGACTTGCTCTGTTACAGCTTTAAGTAATGGGACTACTGCAAAAACAGTGGTCTATAATTCTGTATACAGTGTCTTTTTGCACTAAAAATTCAGCTGCTACTGTCCAAAAATAATGTAAAAACTGTAAATATCTATTATTCTGTCCATCCTACTTTTGCGTTCTATTGTACTTTATTTATAATATCTCGGACTGTCGGTAAATACAGGAACTGCAATGTAAGAATTTCATTGCACAGTGTAACTGCTTGTATGCTGTGCATATGACAATAAAACTCTTGAATGTTGAATCTAATGAGAAGATTAGCTGCAGCTGTGACTAATGAAACCAGGAACAGGTGTAACTGGGCATTTCAGGACAGTGAAGTTAAAGCTGGCAATGGAAAATAGTGACAGGAAGTGGTAGAACAAACTGAACAGAAAATACAAAAACTTAAAAGAAATAAACAAGAAACATACACCTCAAAATAGTAAACAGAACACACACAAAACAACAGATCATGTCAATAACCATAAATCTGTAACAAGGATAAAAGTATGTTTTTGAGAATTAAAAAAAAAAACCCTGAATGTTCATTTTCCTGTTAGTGTTGGGTGAACAATAAAAAAAGCAACCATCAATCTTGTTCATACCACCATATTTTACTGCAAGTTACCAAAAGTCAGATAACTTTTAAAATCCAGTCTCCTCACTTCGTGTCATTTTTTTTTCTGTTGCATTCACAAAAAAGTTCCCCGATCCTTCCAGTCTTATGACTGACATTATCCCCAGCTCCCTGTGGTCAAAGTCATTTTTGCTCACAGACTTCTGAGGCAAACCTGATCCTCCGGTCCACCACAGGAGCACCAGTGACCATAGAGAGAAAGTGATTTCTATCCCCTCAGGGTGGTTCTACACTTGTGTGACTGGAATGCTGTCATTAGCTCTGTGTATGTGTGAATGTCAGACAGGCAGCCACCGAGGAGGCGATCTGAGAACTGGGCAGAAAATGCTGGCCAAAGCAGTCCTAGAGGTGCCCTTCTCTCCGTTTAGTATTTGTTCCAGGAGAGTGGAGCCACAGAAAGAGGAGGAGGAAGAGGAGGAGGAGGAGGAAGAGGAGTGGATAGTTCAAAAAATGCAAATTGCCTGACAGAATACAGCCTTGGTCAGAATCACTAAATGTGCAACATGTAGAAGATCAACATACAGACATAAAGCAACTGAGCAGGTGATTATTGTTGTAACTTTTCCAAACTTACTGAACAACTAAAACATTTTTATGGCTTGAATATAAAAAAAAAAACAATATTAGCTGACACTTCTTATTAATATAAATAATGGTCTGAAGCACCTACCTGTTTAAACGTTTTAAAGCTTATAGAACATGTCTGCTAGATTTTTTTGTGTTTTGAATTTGAGCTTTTTCATATAAACAGGAATCCTTTTTTCATGTCGCAATTTGTAATTATTTTCCAAGATTTTTATTAGCTAGTGTGTGTTTCACATTTCCGTTTTTCATTTAAGCACTTTTGCCTTTTGTAATATTCCTTCGCTGATAGATTCTAGACACGTGTTTTCCAATGTTTGTCCTCCAGGGTCTGTATGCTTTAAATCAGGGCTATTCAACTGGTGGCCCACGGGCCACTTCTGACCCGTGGGCAACTTCAGTCCAGCCTGCCAATGAGTTTATTGACAAAAAAAACAACAACTTTTGTTTAGACTTGAATGACAAATATTTCAGTCAGAGTGATATTCCTGCTTTATCGATGATCTAAACTGAATGATTATGAATTCTAACAATGTTTAGATTCATGATGGAAGACTGGGAATCTTCTCAAGTATCTAATAGGGTAAATTGAGAGAATGCTGACATGATGATTATGTTAAATATTAAACAGTAAAGGTTTTAAAAAACTTAGATTATTTACTGTAAATCTTGTGGTTGACTAGCCTGAGGCGATCAACGTAATGGACTAATTAGCAATCACCATTTTTATTTCTAACATTTTTGTTCACAAATTTAAGATCTAGCCTTTTTTTTCATTTATCACAAGTATTTGGATTAATTTCTAATTTAACACCAGAAAGTCAGCAAGCTGTTTAATTTAACTGTCAGGATTTATGAGTTAATGGTTTGTTTGAGTTGCTGCGTTCACACCGAATGCGATTTCAGCGTCAAAATTGCATCCAACGCTTCAAGTTGGTTGCTTGTGCACTTTGTGGTCAGACGCAGGTCAGCTCTTGAAGCGCTGCACGGCAAGAGCCTCCCCACCCCTCCCTCCTCTGTTGGGCTCTGTTTAATGTCGGACGAGGAAGTGGCTTTGCTTTATTTACAGAGAGCAAGAGCATGTCACGYTCATCAGATAATTAATTCATAATTAATTCACCAGATAATTCAGAGACATTCTGTGTTTCAATCACCCAGGAGGTGCGGCAGAGGCTCACAGCTCGCTTTCAGGACTATTTTTGTCCGAGTCCAGTCTAATGAGTCGCTGCCACACATTGGTGAGGATATCTCCTGTCAGGACACCGACTGCAGGCACTCAATTTCAGCTAAAGAGCTCCTCTCCATCTGTTTCAGGTTAGTGGACATCATTCAGTAAACTGTCCCRTCGGGAAATMTGTCRCTACGTCACACAGTGGAGTCTCTCTGATTGGTTGACGCGGCGCGTCGAGCTGCAAAAGTTCAGATTTTCTAACTTCAGCGATTTGCGCATCAAGCACGTCGAACGCTTAGATCATTCAAATCTCGCTGCTCTAATCGCGCTTGAGGCGCAGCAGCACTTCCCAACGTTGCTTGAAGCGCGTCCACCATAGACTTTGCATGTAAACCTGATGCTCCTGATGCTGAAATCACGTTTGGTGTGAACGCACCATAAGAACAAAGTGGACTGCTGTCATCTTAAAGCGACTTCGATCTTCAAACTGTTATAAAGGTTTTTGAATGCTCTTTTATACACCCTTACATTTAAATAATCTAAATTTCTCCAAACTGAGGTTGGTCACATAGATATTCACAACAGGTAGGATATTAAATGTTTATTACCTTTCCATCAAACTCCGCTTCCAACAACCTGACCTATTATTTTATGATGATTTGATAGGTTTTTGTCTTCTATTCAACTTCTGCACCACATTCCATCCTAATACTAGTTTAGTTAATTTAAATCATTTATTCATTTCATTAAAAAAATACAAATCAAAAATAAAATGAAAGGCAGCAGAAAGAAAAAAAGTCTTATATTTGCCCATTTAAAAAAAAGAAAATAAACTCAAACAATAATAATCTTTAATAAGTAGAAATAAAGCCAAACAAAAACATCAACAACAACAATCCTTCTAGAACAACAATTAGTATGAATACACATTATACTATTTCATATTTCTTCAACAAACCAACTTTTATCATTCTCTTAAACACACACATTGATCTGGCATTTTTACCATCACTTTCCAGATTATTCCATAGTTTTATTCCCTAAATTGAAGTACACCGTTCCTTCAAACTGGTTCTCTTTTAACAAAATTTAATTGGATATTTAAAAGTAAATAAAGGTAATATGTTTTTATGAGCATTATACATAACCTGAAAAATATTCAACTCACAACATTTTAATAATTTCATTTGATAAAATATTGTATTTGATGGGTGACAGTAATGCTTTACAACATAGTGCATCAAATATTACATTAAATCCTGTACATATCCAATTTAAATCAGCTGTCACATTGCATTGTTTTTCATGGGACAGTTTCAACTACCAGGAGATTCCAATTTCACTCATTTTAGAATAAAATTTACCAGTGATTTTTCCTGGAAACTGATACGTGTTGGTACTGTGTCTTTATAGATGCCCACTCACTGCATTTTGTGTTAAGCATTACAAGTGCTGCTGCAGTCTATGTCAGCTTGTCTTCGTGCACATGCCCTCAACTGCATGTGAGTTAAAACGACAATCAAACAACTCATTGCCACTTTTGATGGTTTATGATGGTGTTGTCTTCCTTCCACTTCTCATTTCATTAGCGTGTTTGTTCGAACTGCTTTTGGCTCTGTGTTTTCTAGCCATTCTCGTGGCTCACTTACTCTTCCATGGCAGAGAGAAGGCTTATTAGCAAGATGTTGTTGAAAAGTTGTAGGAGGTATTGTTTTGTTCCGGGAAACCACTGGAGGCCTGAGAATGAAAGTCCTCATTATTCGCCTACAAAAGCAGACATAATCGTCTCATCTGAAATCAGTGATACTGCTTTTAGGCACATTTAGAAACCAGTCATGTAATGAACTAAAGATGAGCACGAACCGTACATGTACCTGTTCTTTAAATCATGACTGGAAGGAGGTTGCCATTTTTCCTGTGATTGTTGGTGATTTCCATTTGACTGAACACTGTGTGTCTCAAAGCGCCTTTGCTCCTCATCAGTTCCTCCTCTTAGCTAAACAACTGAACTAGATTAAAGGAATAGAATAGCTGCCTTTTTATGCCTGTGTTTCAGATTAAGAACATCTTATGTCAAACCTTGAAAATAACATTTTGTATTTTATATGTATCTAGCACGAGTCAAAATTCGCAGGACACCCTTTTATTTCAGAAACGAAAGGGAAAATGATCTGAATACCCCAGCAAGTAACGGGTAAGGGGACCTATCTTTTATGCTATGTTCAAAACATGGCCGCCACGGTGAAAGCTGCCATATTGGTTCAAAGTCAAATTTTTCTAATAGGAAGGTGGTCTTTTAGCATATCAAATATCAGAAGTGTCTCAGAAATCAGTTTTGATGTGTTCAATGGGCTGTCCCTGGTGTTGTGTGTCACAGGCTGTGACTTAATTCAGGGATGGCAGCTCACGTAGACCGCGGACCACGTTTGCCACACCCTACGTGGACGGTAAGCCATCAGTGTCGGCTGCATAAACGGCTGTGAAATGAGACGTTCTAGTTGACTGATAACGTATGTTTGCGTGACCATGCTCTGCCTTGTTACCACAGTGTTACGTTTTATATCACAAGCTTTCAGTTGTCTTTTTATGGTATAACTTAACAAAATTCAGTACTATTAAAAATTGTTACATGTAGATAAAAAAATAAAACATTATTAATTTGGGTTTAGTGCCAGTATCAGTGCTTCTAATTGCATTTTACTTAACATCTCATTGCAGCAAAAATTTCATCAGCTGTGTTGATAAACAAACATTTAAAAATGTATTATTTGGCCCTTGATAAATTTCCAGACTCCACCATAAAAAACTGTGCCATAGGGGAAAAAAAAACTTCATCGCCTTTTTTTTAAATTTAGTTTGCTGATGGTGCAATGAATCCTGGGGTATCATCGACCACAGGATACTCAGATGCAGCCTACATGTTTGGAGTTTGTCGGCGATATGACTATGTGGCTATGAATTGAGACAACCTATGGTGCTGCACAGTGACGTAAGCACCTGGCAAATGCGCACATGTCCAATATGGCAGCTTTTAAGATGGCGGTCTTGTTCCAGACACACCCTAAAAGGTAAGTTTCTTCACCCATTGCTTGCTGGTGTATTCATATATTTCATTTTCCCTGTTGTTTCAGAAATGAAAAGGTGTCTTGTGACTTTTGACTCACCCTACACACACACACACACACACACACACACACACACACACACACACACACACACACACACACACACACACACAC
>NW_013952669.1:145703-147213 GCF_001266775.1 Austrofundulus limnaeus
CACACACACACACACACACACACACACACACACACACACACACACACACACACACACACACACACACACACATATAAAGATGACTTGATATTTTAGCGTGCCTGTATTGGATTATGTATTGTGAATGTTTGTCATCTATTAATGCACGAAAACTTAACTCACTGAGTTATAACCGTTTCTGTGGGGCTAATACTGACTAGCTGTGGTGGCCCTCTTGAACTGGATTGGTAACAACAATGTATCAGTTGTTTTTTTTTTTTTGTTTTGTTTTTTTTGGTGGAGAATGCAGGTATCAGTTGTTGATGTATATTCAATGATTATAGATTTTTCAAGATCTGCTCAGTGACTCATGAGATATTTTGCTGACAAACAGAGCTGATTTCAGTAGGTAACAACCAAGTTTTAAACACCGATCTTGCACAGTTAGCACTCAGAGTATAAGCTGGGGATCATTTCCACCTTCTAGCACAGCACGTTTTAGCTTCATATCTGTAAAAGTGACTGTTTTAGCTGTTTTGTGATTTAAGATTGTTTTGCTGTGGTAGCCATCTTAAATTGGGTTGACTCTTAAATTAATTAGTGGTAGATGCCGACGCAAGGTTCAATAAAACCCATTCAGTGACTCACGAGATGAGTATATCGCAGATGAACACACACACGCACACACACACACACACAGACACAAACAAACATTAAACCACCTTTGCCTTGGGCAGTGGATGATAGTGACGAGTTCTGTTGCACTGAAGATTATACTGATTAGTATCTGATGCACAAGATCATAATTCTGCAGCTTTTCCATGTCAGTATCCCAACATCAGAGTGGTCATTAGGAGCAGGTGGCCGTCCTATCCAGGCATCTGCCAATAGTTAATCGACTGAGGGCCTCCTCAGCGGGGCCACATTGATTTGGCTGTTGCTCATCGCTGCATAAACCGACCAACTGGGCTTTTACGTATGTTTTCAGGAATGCAGTGTTGCTCTTGCTTGGGATCCTGTGCTTTCTATAACATCATGAAGATTTCTATTTTATTTCGTTCATTTTTTCCCCTAAAATGAATACCCTTTTCACTTTTGAAATGATATTCTGTCATGCAGTTTTTGAGAGATAGCACCTTTTCACCTGAGTCTTTAGTCATAAAACATGGAGTTCAAAGAAAGAGGCAAAAGTCTTCATCCTGGCTTAGCTAATGACTAGTTAAAGAAGCAAAGAAGGGTCAGATGTTTGACATTTTACAGGTTTATTAGCTGTGGTAACCATCTTGAATTGTGTTGATTTTAATAATAATCAGTTGTAGATGTACGTCCAATCAATATTTTTGGATAGTTTCTTCAGAATGCATCATTTGGTTCCATGACTAATGTCACATCCTTTTCCCAGTTTTTAAGCACGTTTAATTTTGTAATCTTGTTAGATCATTTTTGTTTGTTTTTAGGTTTATTTTTTGTACATGTTTCAAATAAACTTTAACTAACTAAATATTCCTTTAAATGAATGAGAGGCCTAAGT
>NW_013952669.1:148163-151681 GCF_001266775.1 Austrofundulus limnaeus
GTTCATCTGTATGGGTCAGAGCAGATAAGAAGAATAAAATAAAATGAACTGAAAGACAAACTACAGTGAATGATTTTATTGGTAAGTGCATAAAATTATGTAAATCAAAACCATGTTAAAAATTAAACTTGTTACAAATGACATTTTTACAAAAAAAACCTTAAAACTGCACTTATTTTAGAACTGTTGCTCGTAAAAATTTATTTACACTTTTATATATTTTACTTTATCCACTGTTTTCTCTGTCATAATTGGCAAAAAAATAAATACAAATATAATCAGATAAACTAAAAGTACACAGTCACACCCATAGAATTTATACTGACAAGCCTCTGTTCCCTACCCACAATGCTGTGCACGCAGAAAACTACAAAACAGTCTCTTTATTACACAATCAATCGCGTTTCATGCCATTGAAAATGTAAAAAAAAATTTGCGGGTCGATCCTGAATTTAAAATACAGATGAAAACTCTTATCTTATTTTTAACAATGCTGTTTAGATTTTGGTTACTAAGCAGGTCTTCCTGTTGGTTGCAGCAGATTATAAACAGGCAGAACCATTTTCACAGTCATTAGACCATCTGTCCCACGTCAGGCAGTGACACTGAGATAATACCCAACTGATGATGCAAAATGCATGAAACTCTTTCCTGTGCATCTTCACAAATTCAGAGAAAAATGTGTTTTAGACAGAATTGACTGAGACAAATAAAACCTTTGTATTGTTTCCATTAAGGACTTCATTATTAGGAGAACTCGGTCTTCGTCCTTGATGTTGTTTTCTGCTTTACGTTGTGTTGGGTTAATTGTCTACTCCCACCAGCTGGAAGTAATGTTCATACGCCGAGGAGAAGCTGTCATGCTTGCTTCCTGGAGCCTAAGTGTGCCGGGGTGTCTAGCGTGCACCCCAAAGCTGGAAGTAAGCTCTTTGATGTGATTTCAGCAGAGAGACGTCATCATTTATGGATGGTTCCATTAAAGTTGCACAGATGTGTGTTGGAACAGAGAAAAGGGGGCACGCAGTTGGAGCAGGGCTCTAAGAACTAGTGACACAAAACCAGCCAAAATGTATTTCTTATTTATGTCACCGTCATTATTCTGTGTTTGGGAAGAGTTCCAGTCTGGTTTTAAATCCTGTCATAGCACTGAAACAGCAAATTAAGTTTTTAATTATCTTCTTTTTACTTAGGTTGCTGTTGTAGTTGTTTCAGATTTTGTGATCTATATTTAGAAAGTCCAACATTCCCTTTTCTTGCTACGCTGACGACATCTGAATATATTTTCCTTTTAAACTTTATGCCTCTGCCCTGCTGCAACCTCAGTTGTTGCAGTTGTATTTCGTTAGCCTCATAGCATAATTGCTCAAGACATATTTGAGATCACAAATGACTTGGGCATATACTGTATGCTACGAGGCTAACAATTTGAAAAATATACTTCTTGAAATCAGTTTGCTGGTATTCTTGGTTCTCTTGCTCCTCATTGTTCCTCCACTGTCAAGAATCTTGGAGTGTTTCTAGACAGTTCAAGATTTTGACAGTGGAGGAACAATGAGGAGCAAGAGAACAAGAGGTTTTTAGACAGTTCTTTAAAAATTTGAGAAGCAAGTATCTAGGCAAACAATTATTTAACTGACGTTCTTGATTTTTATAATTCTAAAAGAGAACTGAGATTTTCTAGCCAGAAGCCATTAGTGCAGCTGAAGGCTAAATTAAAGTGCAGAGGGGATCAGGCTTTTGCAGTGACAGCCCCCTAACTCTGGAACAATCTTCCCCCTTCTGAATCTATAAAGTCTTTTAAACCCTGCCTGAAAACTCACTTTTCACACATGCTTTAAATCCGAGCTCAGTTTGAGGTTCATCAGAATTTGAAAGTTGTGGTTTTTTTTGTTTTAATTTGCATTTAGCATACTTTATTAAACTGGATTTTATTGTCTGATTTTATTTTGTTGTTGGTTCTTCCTGTTTGCTCTTAACCTCCTTGTGAAGCAATTTGGTTAGGGTTGTTTCTTTTGAATATGCAATATAATAAAAACTGACTTTGACATTGATGCACCCCCATACCATCCGAGAGGCAAACCTGTGTGCAGATAACTTGTCTGACTGTACCCACGTAGCAAAATTTGTCTGGCCTAGTACTGGCCCACACAAAACGCTCAGCCCACATACTGCAAATAATGACAGCCCTTTGGTGCCCCCACATGGAGTTTGCCAGAGGTGGTCCATGCATGGGCCAGCACCATGTTAACCAAACCACAACTCGTCATATCTGGCCCACACCTGTCTGCTATGTGGGGACTTAAGGACGTAGGGTCTGTGGTTTCCAAAAAATAATTTCACAAATTTCAATTTGCCTGACCACAGAACAGATTTCAGCTTTGCTTTAGTCCATGTTAAATGTGCTGTGGCCCCCGAGAAGATGACAATGTTTCTGGATAATGTTCACATATTACATGATAGAGCTTTAACCAGCGTGTGTTGATGTCACAACAAACTGTTCACAGACAATGAAGTGTTTCTGTGAACATGCAGTGATGTCCAGGACACATTCAGATCTGTTTATAATGCAGTGGCTCCTGAGGGCCCAAAGATTACAGCGTTTTAAATGTGAACTTTCAGCCTGGTCTTTTGTTCACAGAGATTTCCCCAGATTCTTGAAATGTTATACGAGATTATAGGATGGCATTAGTCTTCTCCATTTTCTAATGAGGAAAATTAATTTTAAATTATTCCAGTATTGGTAGATTTGTTGTTGTTGTTGTTGTTTTCTCCACCCATCTTTACCTCTGAAAGGATCAAGCTCTCTAAAATTCTTTTTATACTCCAGACATGTTGTCAAATGTTCTAAATTATTGTTATTTTTATTTATTTTTTATTTGGGGGTGGGTGGGTGTTGTTGTTTTGGTAAAACATTTTTCTTGTCCCTGTCCACACCTTTTTTTAATGTGTTCAAAATAAAGTTCAAAATTAAATTTTTTACCCCTAAAATTGTATAATTTCTCAGGTGTATGAAATATGAACATTGTTGCATTCTGTTTTTACTTACATTATACACAATGTCCCAACATTTTAAAAATTAGTCATGTACAATATTTTATGCCAAACAGGAAAAAAAGTTTAATAGAGATTGAAATGCTAGCAAGCAATTAGCTAAAGCATTCTGACAACTGTAGAGACAGAAAAAAACAACAACAACAGAAGTATTGGAAGTATTGTTTTATGTCAGGTTGTCAATATACTGATTGTGAGACAAACTGGCTTGCAAAAAGCCCTAAGCAACCCTGGAAATGTTAAAGTAATTTGATGAATGACTGGGATGGGATGTTTCCAACCTAACAGTGTGGGAGGATGAAAAAACTGAACCAGAGTGTCTGGAGATGTGCTATAACTAAAAAAAATGCTATGACTCTAAAGTTCAAAAGCAACAACAACAACAACAACAACAACAACAACACACACACACACACACACACACACACACACACACACACACACACACACACACACACACACACACA
>NW_013952669.1:151691-170365 GCF_001266775.1 Austrofundulus limnaeus
CACACACACACACACACACACACACACACACACACACACACACACACACACAAAACTGCATTTCACAAAACAGATATTTTAGAAAACACTGCAATAACAAGAAATATCAGTATTACAGGCAATAACTGCCATCACAAAATAAAAGAACAACAATAAATTTCGCAACATTTCAAGCTCCTTGACAATAAGGGGAACTATAAGAATTTGTTCATTTTAATTAAAGTTTTATCCACAAAGTGCAACCTGTGTAAGCAGAGAGATGATCCTCTGACTCCTTCTGATTTAGTGAATTATTCTCAGGTTGTTACATGGTTGTGTTTCAGAGAGAGATTTTCTATCTCACCAAAGATTGGTGGTCTGACCGCTGGCTTTCCTAAGACTTTCATAAAACAGTTCCTTGAAATGGGCACACAACCAGTCCGTGTTTCTGCCCCATCTGGCTGTTCATAAATCACAGACTGAGTCAGTCATGTCCCACACAGACATGAGTTTTTAGAAATGAAACAAGCTTCTCAGAACTGTAGGAGGCGTGGAGCAGAACTTAGCTGTAAATGTGAGACAGACATCTCTCTCGTGTTGTTTAGTGGTGCTAGCATACTGTTTTATATGTTAGCTATTTCACCACTGTTACTACCTTGCTTTGCCGTACAGAGGTGCATCAGAGGCAGGCTGTCTTTAACCCTCCTCCATGCCTCAGTCCATTCAGAAGTCACACAAAGCTACTGACAGAAGTCTGAGCCCCAGATTGAGATGAACTGATGCTTTGGTTGAAATAATTCACTTAACAAAACCAGCATTACTTACAAGAGTGCACATTACCCACTGCATTGCAGACCAACCAAGTACGTGTGTGGACTGTTAGCACTCAGATTATGTGACACTGATGACTCTCAGCTACTACCACACCACATTTTAACCCCAAAATATGTAAAGCTGACTGAGGTATAGCCATTTTTATGCTGGCTTAGAATGTGTGTTTGTGTTGGCTAACTTGAATTTGGTTGATGAAATTCAATTGTAGATGTACATCCATTGATTATTTTCTGAGATTTTTACTAAAACCTGTCTTGTGGTGAAATTTAAAAAAAACAAACAGGCACATATAGGCCCAGCAGGGCCAGCTTGACACCATATCTGGCCCATACCTGTCTGAATTTCGGTTGTGTATTGTTTGTTCTAACTAAGTACTTCGTATCTGTACTCAATTTTGGTGAGTATCAACACTGAAGTACTCGGTTTGATAAAAACTGGTATCAGGACGCCCCTACAATTAACTATTTAAGAACTGCCTTACCTGTTGGTATATGTATGCTGTAGCTAAAGAGCCCCAAAATTCAGTGCTTTTGTTAACCTGATGCAACAACCTTCCCAATGAGTGATGCAGGTTTTAATGGTGCTCATGGTTCTTGCTATCTCTGCTTTCATTCTAGGAACCTCCAGGGAAGTGAGAACACCTGCTGAGGTGTCGAAACGAATGGTCCAGAAACTCAAAGGCAAGAATGAGTTCACTGTGCTGGCAACGCTCAAACAGGATCATCTCAACTCTGGCGTCATCTTCTCCATCCATCACTCTGAGCATAGGTACGTTCAGTGCGTTGGTTGTTTATTCTTTGTTTTATCACGAGACTGCTTGTGTAAAATGGGTTCATTACTCACCTCTTATGTGTGTGAATACTACCAAAATCAGGAAAAGCGAGTGCATTTTAGTTTGGTTTTATCACCGGGAGGGAGATCTGCATCCCAAAAATGCCACATACAGTACTGTTAATCTGTTATAAACCCTCCTAATAGGCTATAAATAAAATGACGTTCTAAATTTAGCACGTCATATCAGCGGAGGGAATGTTTGTGTTTGATGAGCATTTAAATGTTTTACACACCAGTTGAATAAACAAAGCAAATCATCCTAAATGCCAGAGTGTTCTGCACAGTCCATCAATGATGCAAGCTCGCCGTTTGTAACTGTGAGCTGAAAACTGATGAGACACGATCTGCACCCGGTATGCTAATGTTTCCATTAGTTTCTGGTAGCTGAGCCGTTGGATGATCACAACAGCAATCTGAGTTTCCCATAATGCGCTGATTGAACAGTTTGTACATTAAAGTCAGTCCTGAGCAGAGAGCTCACAGGGATGTTAATGACTTTCCCCACTGCTGATTAGCTTTCCCAGCCATTCATATTCTACAAAGCGTCGCTGCATGGTTTCATTTGGAAATGTGACAAGGACTAATTCGGCATCAGAAGTGTAAGCGAGTGCATTTATGGAGCTGGCATTAATGTGCACGCATGGCCAGGGGAGAGTAAATGTATTAGATGTGGTCTGAAGATAAATCAGTTCCATTGCTACACTCGGGCGAGCATCTATTTTTTTTTCTTTTGAATGATGTTTCCAGCAAATAACTCTACTTTAAATAAGTCTGCCTTTTAAAAGTAGAGGTGAGTGTGTGCTGGCAACTCTTTTCATTAGTGTCATGTGCCGGGGAAATCTCAGTGCTGTGGAGGAGAGGATTCTCCTGGAATACTAAAACTCCACTCACTACATGTGGCTCATTGTTGTGTGTTGCTGATGTTGGACTCACACGCAGTACCATTATGATTTACCTTTATTCTAAGTAAATCTGAGGAATGGGAATTGACAGCCTGACAGCGATAAAGGTGTTTCTGTGTTGTGCTGACAGGAGTCTGAAGTTTAGATGCTTGGATGAGACATGCAAAGAAGAGAAATAAGATTTGCTTTAGGAAATGTAACTCAGGAGGGTTTTTTTCAAGAATGTGGTTGCTGCTAAAGCTAGCTTCTGCTGCTGCTTTTCTTCAGGTTCCTGGAGCTGGAGAGCAGTGGACAGCGCAGCGAGGTGCGCCTTCATTATCGCACCAGGAGCCACCAGGACCACACCGAGGTGTTCCCTTACAGCCTGGCTGATGACCAGTGGCACAAAGTGTCTGTGGCCGTAAGCGCCTCACATGTCATACTACATGTCGACTGCAACAGGTATGATACTGGGGATACAAACACAGTCCAAACACCTACAGTCCTATTAGGAGTGCAACAATACAGAAAATTCATAATTTGGTTCAGTTCAATACTTTAGTCTCACGGTTTGATATATTTTCGACACAAAAAGAAAAACTTCCATGCCCTTTTTAACTTGTAATTTATTTAAATTAAGTACAAACTTTTGTTTAACGTCCAAAGTCCAGTTTTTAAATTAAATATTGCTGAAACAGCAAGTTTCTCAATGCAGCCTAGGTGGAGTAGTCGAACACAGATCCACTGATCCTTGAACACAGAGCATCTTCAGAAGACAAGTTGATAAAATAAATTTTAAATATCTGTATTGTTCGATACAAGTGTGTATTGAACCTAAAGCACTGTTCGATACGGTTCAATACAGGTACAAGTATTGTTGCACCCCTAAATCCTATACATATCAAGTTTATATCAAGGTTATATTTTCCACTATTTGGCATTGTACACAGACGCATAGAGAAAATCTCACAAATTAAAAAAACAAAACAAATCAGCTTCAAGTTTATATCTCAGAGCCTGCTTGAAAGCAAATGCTAAGTTAGGGTCAGGATACATACTAGGTACACTCTGGCTCTTTAATGAGTACTTACCTAGTATTTACCAGGTAAGTGGCTGAGTGGTTTTGGGAGTTGGCCTCCAGTGAGAGAACTGGCAGTTCGGCTATTCAGTCACATGTTGAAGTGTCTTTGGGAAAGACACTAAGGCCCTGTTTACACGATGCCGATTTTGTGTGAAACCACAGTTTTTTTTGCTGCGGTTTACCACCTGTCGTTTCAGGTTTGGATGTAACCATGATCAAGCAGCTGCTGCATGATCAGAGCATGAGTAAGTCTGGCATCGGGGTTGCCAGGTTAAAAAAAACAGATGTTTTTTGCCCCTCTTATCTTGCAACACTCTCACTCAGCATATATGACTGAGTGAGTCATATATGTACAGCATATCTGTTGTTTTGACTCAAAATAAAATAATTTTAAAGGAACAGTAAAACACTTTACTATGTCTCATTTGGCAATCCTGCCTGATGTATTACTGCAGTGGTTCCATGATTTTTTTTAGTGTATTCACCCCAGTAAACATTACCAGTCTCATGTAAACAGGGCCTAAATGAGTGTGGTCTATTTACCATTTAAGTCCGTACAAGCCTGTATTATGTATCATAGGGCTGGGCGGTATGACCTCAAATTCATATCACGGTATAAATTGAATCCCTTCACGGTAACTGTATATATCGCAGTAGAAAACTATCATAAAAAGTAAAGATAATGTAATTTTTAGAGCTTTTTTTTTTTTTGCAGAAAACTAATCTTAATCAAACCCAGCATTTTTGCTTTAATATCTGCCTGCCATACAATGAGCTTCTGCCTGCTGAACTTATCAGCTGCTGCTCTGCTGCGCGCTCACCTCCATCATCAGAGCAGAAGCTGACTTTACATTAACAAGATGGATTTATGACTGAACGAACGTCCATGTCTTTTTTTTTCATCTCTGTGGGTAACAATAGCTACATAAAAACATTTTTTTTCTCCAACAACTTGGGCGTGAAAAAACTGTTGTTATTAAAGCTTCGCTTTGCATGACGTGGATGGAGGGAATTTTCTACAGCGGGAGGGGGAAATTTTGAGGATTTATTCTCTATATGCGTTTTAAAATGCTAGAATTTCTTCATTATATTTCAAACTCCTGCTCAGTTGTCTCTGCACTCGCAGCCCTGTTCACACAGGTGCGATGACGTAATGACGATAGGACGGTAAAGGGAAAATTTCTACCGTAGGCCAACTTCATACCTTTTCTACCGTCTACCGCATATACTGCTCAGCCCTAATGTATCGCTACCAATTTTTTTGTTCTGCATATCTGTTTTTAGATTCTGTAAAATTCTGTCAGAACCCACAATACAGTTTGTTGCATGCAGGTTGTGACGAGGTACTGAAATAACTATTGGAGTTCAATCTACTTACATCTTGGTACCCAAATTTATATCACATACCTCACTTTCATATAATAACAATATATCTTGGTTAAAAACACATACATGAATGAAAGCTTAACAGGAAAAAACACTCTTATAGTTTTAATTTGACAAAGCTATATTTATTAGACAAACAATCAGATTTATTGAAGTTGTTTAAATTTGAACACATTAAAAAATAATAAAAAGTAAACAGCAGTAAGTGTCAGGCTGGTATCATGTCTACGCAGCACAGAGATTTTGGTTCAGCATGCACTGGCAGTATTTCTTTGTTGGCTGTTCGCTCCATTTAACACAACTGTCATTGCTTGTGGGTGAGATGCTTTTAAGAGATAGCTCTCTGTTTTGTAAACTCCAGCCTTCCTACACAGTAATAATGTCAAACCTGCATCAGTGATCTGTTCTAATGGGTCAGCTCGAACCAGATAACCCCTTTTTTTTACTGCCTTCTACTGAGCTTGGGTTTCATGTGTCCTGAAGTCTGTATGGCTTTGGCTAACTTTTCTATCAGGCATGGAAAAACAATTGCATGCCATTAGATTTTAAATATATTTTAAGCTACTTCCTTCTCTGAACATTCAAGTAATTACCTGGTGTTATTCAGTTTAACTCTGGGCTGTAAGTCAGCTTTTATCCTGTAATATCCACATTTTGACCCCAGTCTGATGTCTCACAGGTCAAATGAAGAGCAGACCTTGAATAAACCATTAGTTGTGTACCTGAGACCTTGGTTGACTGTGTGTGATGATTTTCCTTTGCATTAACAAAGAAAGCAGCCAGGCTCACCATGTGTACCACAAAATGCATGTGGCTCTCTTCAGGGACCACGTTAACACATGGATTAATAAGGGCAGAAACCTACAATACTGTATGTAGAGGAACTATTACATTTTATATCAGGGGTGTCAAACTCATTTTCACAAAGACCACATGAGCATTATGGTGGTCCTCAGAGGGCCAGTTGTAATTAACTTTGACATTTTGTGTTTAACTTCAAATAAACACAAAACATCATGTTCTTTGAGTCACTGATATAACTGAGCACCACTAACAAACTATAACTGAGCTCTACGTGGTATTTCCTGCATAGAAACAACATTTTACATCTTCTTACAAACACTGAAAATTACTATACGTATGAAAGACTGTGAAATAAATAATACAGGAATACTATTAAAGGGATCCCCGATTAGTTGTAACATTAGACTTTATATGACAAAAATTTACTTAAACTGTAATATAAAGACTGTAAAAATACTGTAGGATGTTTAGTTTTTGTAATTTTTAAACTAAAGTTTAAAAATGTATTACACGGGCGGGGCCATTTTATTTACACGCAAAGAATTCTGGGTAAATAATGACATCAACTAGGTCATCGGCATGAGGCTGCTAGCGAGCTATATCCACCCTGAAGGTTAATCTTGGACAATATCTGACGATTGGCTCTTTTAAATGAAACCAGAGAGCGTTGACAGAGAGGAGAAGGTGGAAATGACAGTCATCTTATTTTAAGACACTATTTAAATCTTTGAAGCTGTCATGGGTCACTTATAATAATGTGATAGGTCACATCTGGCCCACGAGCCTTACATTTGACACATGTTTAAATGCAAAAAAAAAAAAAAAAAATTCAAGTGCTTTAGACATGATTTGAAAATATTTAGTTCTTAATCACCTTTTTTTTTATCCAGGATCTACGAGCGGGTGGTGGAGGCTCCCTACATGGACATACCTGAGGACACGTCCTTCTGGCTCGGACAGAGGAACGCTGCTCATGGCTTCTTTAAGGTTAAGGCAGACTTATTTCTCAGAATATTTTAATGCTAATATCTGTCTTGACTTGTCAGACTAACAGATAATAAATGATTCTAAGGACTATCTTTTCACTCCACACCAAGACTTTGTTAATATAGTTTTTTCACTCTGTTTTTGTCTTGCTTGGTTTCACTTATTAGAGCTGGGGAGTTTAATTGCGTGCATTCCTCACAGCTTACCCTTTACATATGAGGAGCGCTCAATCTAGGAACTGTTTTTATTTATTTGTTTATTTATTTTGTGCTTGTGTGTCATTGTTTGTTCCTTTTCCTTTTGTCTGCAGCTAAGCCCAGTACAATTATCTCAGCAACTCCCACAATGCTGATTGGGGAGAAATCATTAAATAGCCTGTGGACTGTGCTCATTAAGCTCAGTCTACAGTATTGTTTATCAGACAGAGAAACATAGAATACATTAGGACTTTCACTCTTTACTGCGCTTCAGTGTTGCAGGGTTCATGCGGGTGCAAAATCCTTGAAAGTGATTAAGTGTTTTCAAGGTTTGAAAAAAGCTTTAACGTGCTTTAAACTATAATTAGATATTTTTTTGTAATAAAGTGATCTGTTTTTATTGTTTTGCATTTTAGATTAAGATCATAGCTTTTTCCCTAATTAAGATAGCAGGAGTTTAACCTTCACATATCTCATATATTTGAGTTAAAAAGGATCAGTTAGTTAATTTAACGACTTGCTTTCAAAGTCTAATCTAATTTTATTGCACATATTTTTAACAGAGATTTATTTTTTAGGTCATTTCTCAAACTCTTTATTTATATTAGCACAGCCAGTTTATAAAGAATACAAAGATGCACTTAAAAGAGAGTACAGAGCTTCCCAATTTGGGTTCTGTGGTAAAGTTATGGATGATAAATACCTTACCTGTTCTAGGTAGCTTTTTTGAATTACCCAAGTTTTGAGAAAGGGTTTTAGTTTAACCAGATTGATGAGCTAACAACTTGAGCAGTGCCAAGACCAAAGTTGATAACAACTCTAAACTTCAAAATGTTATTGTGGTTTAATCAAACAGTATTTTATAAATTTATACATTGCAATTCATTTTATTTCACACATTTTTTAATGTAAAATTCTCTGGTTTATGCAAGCACAAATAGCAGTATCTCGCTGTTGCACTTCTGGTACAGCTGCACTTCCAGCAGAAATTTGTACGTGCATATCACCAGAATACAAATGTAGAGTGGAAAAAAAACCAACAACAACAATGCATTTTTTTTAAACTGGAACTGGAAACTTTTGAGATTGAAGATCTTTTAAAATCCCAGTAATCCACTTTGGTCTTAGTTGTGTCCAAACTTATTGTTAATTCATGACTCAGGTCCAACCTGAGGCCTTTCAAAGAGCTATCTAAAACAAGTACGATCCTTTCATTCATAATTAGTTTACTAGATCAGCTTCAAATTTCTGAACAGCCCCTTCTTTTGTTGTGAAGTATTTTCTTTCATTTGTTATCTTTCTGTCCATTATCACAAGAAAAAAATTTGATTCAGAAAAAAAACCTTAATTTCACTTAGTAAGGGAAAAAATATTCCTTTGATTGAGAAAATTTTCACCACAGTAAGAAACCTGGAAAAATCATGGTGAAAGAGGCCTAAATATGACTTTAAAAACAATGCATTGATTTCTGAGACTAAAACATGATCATATCTGCAAATGAAAATATTTAAACTGCTCTATCTATGACCATCTCTTTGTATGATAGGATGTTTTGGTGTGATTCCATCATGCTTTTACACCCAGTATTGTAGGGGCTGTGTTTCCTCTGTCTTAATTGGGTGATGAAAGAAGCCATACAGGTCATTATTGGGTCTTTTTTTCTATAGCAGCATCTCTCCTCCTCCTTCTAGTGCTGTAATTAGTTGCAGTGAGAGCTTTAAAAAACACACTTATTCATTAGATTGCATGTGCTTAGACACACACACAAGATGATTTTTCTATCCTCGTGAGGACTTTGCATTGACTTCCATTTATTCTCCAGTCATGTTTATAACCTAACCCTGACCCTTTACTATAAACCTAACTACCACAGTTCATACCTAACCCTAACCTAACCTTAACAACCCAACCACCCCCCGCCCAAATAGGCATCCGTACCCATGGGGACCAGGCTTTGGTCCCCATGAGGAGCACTGAGTCCCCACAAGGTTGTGTTTGTCTAGAAAATGGTCCCAATGATATGGCAAATATGCATGCACACACATGCTAGCACACAAATGCACACACACTCAGAAGCACTATTTTGGATGTTTGCAACCGATAAGTTAGTTAAAACTTTCTTTGGGTTCAATAAACTTGGTATATCACTGCCCTTAAAATATCACCACAGCTGTTAACAGTTTTTGAATACTATCAATGACATGCCATTTTTAAAGGAGTGGTATTACGCAAATTTGACTTTTTTGAGGTTTTTATTTTGCTAAAATGTGATTCCCTCATCAAAAACAAACCCAGAGTGTTGCTTTGACTCATTCATGCATGTTTGAGAAATCTTTGAATCTCCTGTGGTAATCATTCACTGGTACTAAGCACCATCTACTTACAAAAAGCTCCGCCCTGGAGCTCAGTCTGCAGCCGAGCTTTGGCCCCACAGAGCATTGTGGGGCCATTGTGGACCCCTCCCCTGATGCATTGTTGTAAAGATGCGCTGAAGTGGGATTGTCAGAAATGGTAGAAGAGAAGAGACAGAGGCCAATTTCAAGGTGTTTAGATAGACTGTGATGCAAAGTCAAATTTATTTTTTTATAAATATTTACAGCTTTTTCATAACAACTGGAGGTAACATTATTACTTGATTATGGTGTAGAGCAGTGGTTCCCAAACTTTTTTATCTTCTGACCCACAAAATATTCATTGCAAAAACTTGTGACCCTAAATATTACTGGTATGAGTACACAAATGTTGTTAATAACCCTAAAAACAAAGGCTACACAAATATAAATACTTATCTATACTTATTTTGTGTTCTTGTAATAATTATAGCAAAATATTACATCACCAATTATTTTATTACCCTTTAAAATGATTCCTGAAGTGCAGTGGTTCCCAAACTTTTCAGCTTTTGACCCACAAAATAACAGTAGCAGAGACCTGTGCCCACAGCTATTTTTGGATGATAAACATTTGTATCATGTCAACTAAACACGGGCGTAGTAACAATATATATCATTCTACATTTATACATTTTAGGCAACTAAGGCAAAAATGTAATTAATATAGGAAAATCTTTTCAGGACCCCACCTTGATGTTTCAGGACCCCACTTTGGGTCCTGACCCCAACTTTGGGAAACACTGGTGTAGAGTTGAACTGTGTCTAGAAAATACATAATACCCCCCTTTAGGCTTATGAAGTAAAATGATTTACACTTTAAAATGAAAGTCTTGTCAATTCTGAAATGACGTTCTTTCAAATAGTTGTCATAAGTTAATACCTTATCAGCTTTGGCATTCAAATCAATTCAGTTCTTTTATATAGCACTAAGTCACAACAAATGTCTTCTCAGGGCGTTGTACAAAAACAATCAAGGGAAGCCAGCAGACTGTGTTGACTCTTCACTTCATTGCAGTCTCCTTTTCTGAGGAGCACATTGGAAGCCGTGGAGAGGAAAAACTCCCTTTTAACAGGAAGAAACCTCCAGCAGAACCAGGCTCAGGATGGGTGACCATCTTCCTCGACCGGAACACAGAATGATTTGTCCAGGCGTTATTTTCAGCTGGAAAACAGACAAAGAGAAAGGCACATTATTGATAGAAATTATTGCAAAGACAAACGTGTAGAGTGAGTAGAGTGACTAAAGACAGCAGTAGAGTGAGAAAATGTGCTCAGTTTGTCCTCCAGTAGTCTAATGCTACATTCACAGCGAACACATTTTGAGCTGCAGGAGCGGCCGGTTTAAATGCAAAGTCTATGGTGGACGCGCTTCTAGGGGTCTTGCGGCGCGTCAGGTCCATTTAGTGCGGTGCACAAGGAAGCAGAAGGTGCGGTAGAGCGTTTTTCGTGCATACGGTGTGTCCAAAGCAGCCGACGCTCGAGTTCAAAAGTCTGAATTTTTCTGCTCGACGCACCGCGTCGACCAATCAGAGACTCATTTTTCCACGTGATGGTTTCCTGAATGTTGCCCACAAATGGACGGACAGGAGCTCTTTAGCTGATATCGACCGTCTGCAGTTGGTGTTCTGGCTGGAGATATCAGCACTGATGTGGGTCTGCAGATCGTTAAACTGATCGCGGTGTTAAACTTGGCTCGGGATTAAAAAAAAGTTTGTCATCTCGCAGCTCCTGGAGTGGTGAAACTAACCGAACAAACAGTCTCTAAATCATCTGGTGAATTAATCATCCGGTGTGCGCAATGTTTGCTTTCTCTTTAGTAGATAAAGCAAAGCCATTTTCTTTATTTTTAATTTCTTTTTCATCCACTGTTGAGACAGACCAAGACGCTCCTCCCTCTTCAAACGCGCGTCTAGTCGCTATCCTAGTTTGAACATAGTGCGTCCAACTTGAGGCGTTGGGTGCATTTTTGCTGCTCAAAACACATTTGGTGTGAACGTAGCATTAGGCTGTAGCAGCATATCTAGGGAATAACTCTGGAAACTAAACCAAACATAGGATTTTTCAAAAAGAAAGTCTTCAATCTAGTTTTAAAAGTAGAAAGAGCTTCACAGACAGAGCACAAAGCACCGAGTTTGGAGAAAAAGTAAAAATAAATTCATGTAGGCTAGGCTAATGGCTACCCAAATAAGGGCTTGTTTTTGAAATAGTTTTTCAGGCCTATAAAGTAAATCGTTCTCAAAAACAAAGTACAGGTGTGAAGAAAACCCCGACTGCAATATTAAACCTCAACACTTTTACATGACGTGTGTTTAGTTTGTCACTCGCTGTGTAACATTGTGCTATTACGTAAACCAGGGCTACTCAGCTGGTAAAACATAAAGAATTGTTGAAACAGTCAACTTCACAGTCTTTACATTAAACTTCATGTTTTAAATGTGACTATGCTTGTTTTTAGATGTACATTAAAAGCTTTGAGACACTGAGAAACAAAGCATTTCTTTCCATGGTTAATCTTTCCTTTACATCCTGTAACATTACAAACTAGAATCTATCAAATCTATGTTTTATTTTTTTTGTTGGCCTTTTAAATCCCCCTCTTCTTGTTAATGGATTGTAACTCTCAGATGAATATCTGAGGATATTGGTTTTCATCTGTCAGCTCACTTATTAGACAACAGACAGCTCTTTTCCCTCCCTGTTTCACACCAGCTTTGCTCTCATCCACTTTGAAACCGATCTAATAAAACGTGACAGATTTTATATAAACCCATCTTATTACTAAACCTCCCTCACGTTTCTCCAGTTTCACCAGCAAATTTGTCACATTAGCCAGTTAAACGCCCCGACTCCCGCTTCGCCTCACAGGATCACATAAGGTTGCGTTAATCACAGTTCAAACCACGTTGGCCGCAGATTGCGGGCCATGAAATTTGCACCGTGGCCGCAGAAATAAATGTGTGGTTTTATGGTTTCATTACAAGTTGGATCTACTATCTGCTCCCATTTTGGCACTTAGTTGTGAAAAATCGGCGGGTCATTTCCGCAGCATTTTGAAATTTATGGCCGGTAAATTGAAGTGACAAGACAATTTAAAAAACAATTTCTCCCAAGTTGCACCGCTCCACTTCTGTAAAGGTAATAAACGCTCATGAGGACTGAACCTGGTCCCCCGTTACTGTGGAAACAGATGCATCTGTGTTCACATGTGCATGTCTGGAAGTGTTCGGTGTTTGGACACAAAGAACAAAAGGGCTAACAGTTTGAAGTTATGCATGAAATTGAATCTGTATCTCCAGGTTATATATTTATTTTTTGCTTATCAAATAAAAGAACAGGACAGTAAATATTTCACATGTCCGTTAAAACTCCCACGCTGCTTAACTTCTCGTTGATGTCTGGATATGAGATGACTCATCAGAACAACAACCCGGAGCGCATATTTCCCCAGAACTACTCTCTTCAGAAAGAAAACATGTTTTTTTACTAACTCTAATTTACAGCTGTTTTGCTACATTCAGCCACGAACGAGTCCAACACTTACCGCTCACCGGTAAACAGGTGTGTTTATCTTTTCATGTTTTCCGTCATTTTTGGCCCCTCATTATCTCAGCTGAAGTAAATGAGCGTACTCCGACAGCTTCGCCCATCTGTGTTCTTGCCTACTTATTACACATTAACCTCTGTCGTCTGTTTCTTTTTCGTTTTTCGGCACAACTTGTGTGTTCTCCGCGAGGTTTGATCCAAACATTTTGCTGTCTCTGTGTGTCTGTGCAGGGGGTGATGCAGGATGTGGAGATCCTGGTGATGCCACAAGGTTACATCTCACAGTGTCCAGATCTGAACAGAAGTAAGGGGATTTACACGGATTAAAAATGTATTTCATTGAATACTTAAATCTAATGTTTGCTTTCAGGAACTCACAAGTATATTTCATACTGACTAGAGTACAACAGTTTAAAACAACTTGACAGTTTTTAGTTATTGTCTCATAGATCGTTTTAAGTGGGTTTTTTTTGGAAAGGTTATAGATAGATTTGAATAAACATTTAATTCTTACTGGATTGAGCAAAAAGTTCAATAGACTGTCTCAAAAATCTCCATTACATTTTTTTTACATTACATAATTATTTTTACAAACGTATGTTAAAATTCCCGCTGGAAGCACTCAAGTCTGCACTGGAGGTACTTGGAGAACTTGATGAGGAATCAGCACCTCCAAATCTGAGTTCATAGTTCTTCGTTGGAAAAGGGTGGATTGCTCTCTCTGGGTTGGGGGTGAGTTTCTGCCTCAAGTGGAGGGGTTTAAGTATCTTAGGGTTTTGTTCATGAGTGAGGGAAAAAAGGAGCTTGTGACAGATGGATTGGTGTGTGCTCTGCACAGCTTTGTTTACTGGCCAGTCTAATTTCCTACCCTCACCTATGGTCACAAACTTTGGCTAGCGCCCGAAAGAACAAGATGGCGGATGCAGGCTCCACAGATTAGCTGGACTCTCCCTTATTTATTTATTTATTTATTTACCGTTATTTAAGTCCTGTTGAGATCTCAGATCTCTCTTTCCAGGGAGGCCTGAAGGCAACCTATTGTACATGTTTTTCCTTAAGTGCAGTTATCCAGTGAAGACTCAGAGTAGAGCCACTGCTCCTCTACATCCAGCTGAGGTGGTTTGGACATCTGATAAGGATGTCCAAACTAGATGCCTTACTTAGGGAGGTGCTTCAGACATGTTTGACTGGGAGGGAAGACCCTGGACACACTGGAGAGTGGTCTGGGAACGCCATGGAGTTCTCCCAGAAAAGCTGGAAGAGGTGTTTGGGGAAAGAAAGGTCAGGGCCTTTCTGCTTTAGCTGCTGCCTCCACGTCCTGACTCTGGAACAAGCAGAAGATGATGGATGGCTGGTTGGATGGATGGATGGATGGATACTTTACAGAGAACCTCCCTTCAAAGAGTTCAAACCATCCCTTTCACCTTTATCTTACAGTAGATATTTGATCAGGTACTGAAGTGACATTTTATTGTTCCTTGTGTCCCAGCATGTCCAACCTGCAATGACTTTCATGGACTTGTGCAGAAAATCATGGAACTGCAGGATGTCCTCGCAAAGACGTCAAGCAAGGTAACGTCATGTGACTTGGTTCAACATTCATCTCTCCCCTAACTGTTACTGTAACCTTTAAAATGAGAGTAATTACAGCTGTAAATTAAACAACTAAATTGCACAGAGGGCGTGAAATATCCACTTTACAGAGTTTCTCTTTTGGTGCAAAGACGTGTGAAAAGTGTTAATGTTATCTAATGACCGAGCTTTGTGCAGACACAGTTGGAGGCTCCACTTTCTGCATGTGAAGAAAGACTGATTGAAGCTTACTTGAGTCTTTCTTCTTTTTTTCGGGTGGGGTTGCGATTTGGTGAGCAGCTGTCCAGGGCAGAAGAGAAGATGAACGGTCTGGACGGCTGCTATTGTGAGCGAACTTGCAGCGTCAAGGGGGTCGTCTACAGGGAGGATGAGGGCTGGACAGATGGCTGCAAGAACTGCACGTGCACGGTGGGACACACACACACACACACACACACACACACACACACACACACACACACACACACNCACACACACACACACACACACACACACACACACACACACACACACACACACACACACACACACACACACACACACACACGCATGTTCTGCTTGACTTTATGTGCCTGTTTGTTTGTCAGACTGATAACAAGCATGGATGGGAATTTTAATTTTGTTGTGAGCAAGTGCACTAAAAGTCCAAACTAATGTGCTTGGAACGGATTGTGCCAATAAACGAGCCTAAAGTGGCAATATCATGTAAAATCAACTTTTTCAAGCTTTATATCATGTTATAATGTTCTCCTCTCATCAAAAACTTGCCCAGAGTCTTGCTCTGACTCATTCATGCGTGGTTGAGAAATCCTGTAGTGTCCTGAGGGAGCCAGGCAGGGGAGCAAAAACTGCTGGTTGGGCCAAGAACTGCCTTTTTGGTGCAGCTCCTCCTCTGGGCTCTGCCTCCAAGCCGAGCTTCCTCATCACAGAGCACACCTCCCCCACGACTCCTGCAGGCTCCCTTAATTGGCAACAACAATTAGCAAACAAATACCTGGTGAAACCGTGTCTGTTAAGCTTGTAATACTATTTCTCAGTCCAGTCCTTTTCAGATTAAAAAATGCCTTTGAGGAAATGTATTTTTGGATGCCAGGGACACTACCCTTTTTTTAACCTTCACATGGATGACATGTTGGACTTCAATTTTGGAAGTGACCCTCCGACGAAAAAAAAAAATATATATATATATACATATACAGTATATACATATATTATATACATGTGTGTGTGTACGAGCCACTTTATAGATGATAGCTTTCTGAACAAATGGTTATTTAACAGTGGATTAATAATAACCATTGTCGTCTGTCCAGGTAAGCTAAAAACAACTCACGTTGTTTTGTTCACGTCATTGTTGTTTGGACTTTCTATGATCTACAGGTAGCATTTGTAACTTATATTACGATCATTATGTGTGTGTCTGTGAGGATGACTTGAGGTATCTTACCAAGCTGAATAGTCACCTCTGTACTCGCTCCGGTTCTTAAGAAAACAGACTTTCTGGGTTGACTTGCAATTGTCCAAGTAAAACTGATATTGTATAATGTTGCTTCTTTTTTATTATTGTTACAACAAAATACAACGCTCCTAAGACCGGTTGTAAACGACATGAAGCTGGTGTGATGACGTACTGAAATGGGCGTGACGGAATTGGAGGGAGTTTCTTAAAGAGACAGAGGCCAATTTCAAGGTGTTTAGAAACAGCAAAGTCAAATTTATTTTTGATCTATACATATAAACACCATTTTGATAACATCTAAAGGTGACATAGGTACTTGATTTTGAACTGAACTATATGCTCAAAGCAAACACAACCATGGCCGGTGTAGAATAAGGATAGGCTGACTTACAATGCAAATTTGCCACTGGCAGCAGTTTTAACATTTCTTTTGATCTTTTTTTTTGTTTACCATTTCTTGTACAAATCAAAATCTAGGCTCTTTAGTTTTTAGCTTATTTCAAAATTAATGTTGGAATTTTAGGAAGCAGTTGCATCGGCACCCTTGTGAGAAATTTTCTGGTTCCTGGCGTAGTTGTAATTCCGTGACAGTGTGCATTGCAGATTATGTGTTTGTGTCTGAGAACATGTTTGTATCGTTGTAGTTTGTGTGCTCAGTTCAAACGCGGCCTCTGGGTGTGGGTTTGGATGTGGATTGTCATCATTTTGATACATTTGGAGGATTTCCTGAGCTACCCCTCCCCCACTTGAGATCAGACACATTGACAACAGTACTTAGTGATGCCTCATTATCTCAAGTTTTTCCACAACAAATGTGAATAATTGCCCCCCTCAAAAAACAATGAAACAACTAAAAGATCTTGGGCATGTTCCACATGAAGAAGATTGTCACCCATTTTGGCAGGCGACTCATCCAGTTACTGCCTGACTTAAACCAACCAAAGTTCACACCACTACCCAGCCTGCAAAAAATAAAAATAAAAAAGAGATAACCATGTATCTTTTAGTGCACTGCACCTAATTGCTCCTGGCAGATGATAATTATCATCAGGGATTTGCTCACCCACTCATCCAATGAAATGCCTTCATTCTTCAGGATCTCTGTTTTGCCATACCCAGTGCCGCAATTAAGGAATTATGCTCCTTACCTTATGTGTGACGATTAGCTGTGACCTTTAAAATTCAAAGGTGATGCATTAAGATGTTATTAATTAGGAGGATCAGGCTCATAGATGTTGCTGTCACAGAGCTTTCATCCGTGAAAACGATGTTAATCACAGGCGTGGTACCGTGACAGGAGATGACATTTAAAACAGTGAGATATGTTGGCTCACAAAATATCATCAAAAAAATCTTTTTAAATGAACATTAAAAGTATGACATATTTTCTGCATATGATACCACTTTCATTTTAAAATAATGTAATTGTGATATTTGAATTGAATTAATTTAGATTTGGTTGACATCATTTAACAAGTTTTGTATTGTATTGATGTTGATTCTTATTCACCTTGACTGATTGTATCAAACAATTTTTCCATGAATAACAGAGGTGACACCCCCCCTCGCAGTGATCGTAAAGTACCAAATATAAATAATAATTGGAGACAATATTTCTTGACTCTTAATCATTTAATTTAATAACAAAAATATAAATAAATAAATGATAAAACCCTTGACTTTTCTAAGTTTGTAGTTGTCCATTCAGGTCTTGGCCCCACTGGCACTAACTGTTAGCTTGTCAATCCAGTCAAAGTCAAACTCTGTTTCCCCCAACTGAAGTCATTCAAATTGCTCTTTAAAACAGGTAAGATATCCGTTGCTAAAACGGTTTCCATGGATCTCTACTTCAAGAGCTCTGAACCATTGTTTGTGTTGTATCAGATGGGTTTCTTGTAATGTCATGTAAACGGTGTGATTCTCTGTCCCCCTCCCCAGCAGAACGGCACGGTGCAGTGTGACGCCATCTCCTGCCCTCCCCCTCAGTGCCCAGCAGGTACAGCGCCGGCCTACGTAAAGGGTGCCTGCTGCAAGGAGTGCCTGCGTGAGTGGAGTACTCTTAACCTCAACATCTTCCCACTCTTATGAAATCACAGACACAGTTTCATACACACACAAGCTGATCACAGGAAAACAAACCTCCACCGGCAGATCGAGAGCTCACAGAACGCCTCCACAAGGTCTGCCTGACAATTGACCAGTGCTCTGCTGTGTTGCTAAGCTACCTCCTAACATGTCCCCAGAGATGAGTCCATCCTTTTGCATATACATGGACCAATCAATTATTCACAAGTTGGCTTCAAAACACAGATGGTCATCAGTCACACAGATATGAGCTAGAGAATCTGGGATCGCTGCATGTGATATAAAGTACTTCCTATTTATGGTGGCGAGGCTGTGAGGGAAAAAAGTGAGGAGGGGAAAAAATGTTAAAAGGCTTAAATTGATGCCTGCGCTATCTTCAAAAAATGTCCATTTTTAACTTTTAGCAATCATGCGTTCTGGCTGGAGGCATTAATAATTCTGTTTCATCATATTGCTACAAAGAGGGTCCGCCTTTTTTTTTCAAAAGACTTTGAGCTAAGCAATGAACTCTTATTAGCATCTTCACAGCAGCACACTGCATCTCTTATTCTCTCAATTCGGCTCTCAGTAGATATTATCCTTTCTTACCTCGTCTTTGTTTAATAGTCTTCCTAATGA
>NW_013952669.1:171460-174065 GCF_001266775.1 Austrofundulus limnaeus
AAGAATCGGCCAAAAAATATCGGCTGCACGTATCGGCGCATCGGTTAGACTGATGTTTAAAAAATCGGTATCGGCCTTCAAAAACCTGTATCGGTTGATCTCTACTTTTAATACTTAAGCATTTTTAAAAGCAAGTACTTACTTACTTTTACTCAAGTAAAAATGTTGATGTGGTACCTTTACTTTTACTAGAGTACATTTTTGTCTGTTTATTTGTACTTTTACTTAAGTACAGTGTTTGAGTACTTTCTCCACCACTGATTAACGTTTCAGCAATGTGTCGAATCAGTGTTCACTCATGTATCTACATAAAATCATCAATTTAAGCAACATAATCACTTTTAACAGATATTACAGTTCTCCTAATAATAAAACCATGTAGTGATTTCTCAACAAAAGATCTCTGGCATGGAAGTGGGTAGGAGATATGCCTTACTTTCTTCTTAGTGTTTTTAATTATAATGCTCAAATAAACACTATATTTAAGATAACACATCATACAACTACGTAATAAAATACCGTAGCAGAGTCTATGTTTGGATTTCTTTTCCCATTTGACTCCGCATCTTGCAAAAGCTGACTTCCTTTGAGAACCCACTCATCACAAACTCCCACACACTTCTGCTGTTGCTCTCCTGCTTCAGTATTTTTTTCCGAGCAAAACATAAATGGGATTCAGCTCCTCGTCAGCAAACAAACCATTTGTCGTGGATTCTAACCATTCTGCATCAGCATAATTTGCAAGGGGTCAGGGTGTTTTTATTTTTATTTTTTTTAAGCACAACTCTGTCTGCAGCTGTGCTTCGCCGAATATAAACACGGAGCAGGTAATGCGCTTCAACTCAGTGCTCCCCGAGCTCACTTATCTTGGCGAGGTGGGCAAACACGCAGCTAATTACGCATGCTGCGGCTTTTAAGAGAAGAGTGCCACAAGTTTCTCCACTACAAAGACACGATTCGCTCACAGAATTAAAGCCTTATCTCGCAGCAGGAAGGCATGCTGGGAGGAGTTGTTTTATTTATTTTATTTTGATTCCCTCTCAAGTAGAACGCCAAATGAATGTTTCAGAAGTCGCCGTCTTTCAAGATGCGCTGCTTTGTGATAGTGCCTGACCCACTGCGTCAATCATTCCTGCTTCTCCTATCAGACTGAGTCTGTTTGACCCCAGCTGCTCATCAAACATCTGCATTTTTTTTTATTTGCCCACATGAATATTTCTGAACACTTCACCCCTCCACCTTTTCCAATTATATAAAACAGTTGCTTCTTCCTGCTGCTCCTCTCTGCTTGTTAATTAAGTCATCCCCCCTTTTTTATTTTTTGCTGAACCTAACCAGGTTTGACGTGCTGGATTTGGTTCACCTCTCACTTACCTGAGGCTTTAAACGTTCTGCAGATTAAAAAAAAGATGCCATGCATGTCAAATATTGCTGTTAAAACATGCTTGGGTTGAAAAAAGCCTAGTATTATTTAAATGAATGCCAAAGTTTTCACTTTTTTGCTTCTTTTGGGCCAATCTTGCAAATCACAGGCAATATGAAACAATCTTACATAATGAATTTATAGCTAAATGTTTGTAATAATAACTGAGGTTAAGTCTTTTTTTGTATTTTCTGAGTTTGATTAGCTGGGGCGGCCATCTTGAACTGGATTGACCTTTAATTTTTTTTATTCAAATTGATCCTTTTGTTTAAAAATACAAAAAAACTGAGGAATTTACATTAGTAACAGCTTTTTAGTTGGATTAGATATTTTTGATTTTTAAAACATCAAGCACATTTCCTTTATTTTAAACTAAAGACATATTTTTAAATATGTTTTTGCATGTATTATTTTTTTTAATCAGTTATTCATTCATTATAATCCTGCAGATTTATTTTATTTGCGAACAAATGTAACAGTTTAGACTTTTCTCAACCTTTAGTTAATTAGGATAATTGGGAATAATGGAGGTGTATTATTTTGTCTTAGTAGAATAAATTACTGCACTATTTATACAATTAAAAAGAACTACAGAGTCATTTCCTAAGATTTGTTCTCAATTTGTAGAAAAAGTGTAAGGGAGGACTAAATATTGATGACAAAAAATCCCTTGCTGATTTTCTATCATTTTACTCTTATTGAAGGACTTCTTTTTAATTATGTTGATTTCTTCATGATCAACTTTCAATGACAAAATTCCCAAAATGCCATCAGCACCATAAATGTAACATTTATAGAGTCTACAGGTAAAATGTGTCTACATTACCTAACTGTCTTTGAGTCAATTGCTGATTATACAAGCAGTAATAAAGGAATACATGTGATGGAGAATTTATTTGAATGCTACAGATTAATGCCAATGACTGAAGAAAATTGTTTTTTTTTTCATATCATCAAAAAGTGAAATTCTTTTTGTTTCTATTAAAATTACAAATGGTAAATATTAGATACTCATTAAATATAAATTATTTTATATTAGCATACATTTAGTTGACAATGCATTATGATGCTAATGAAGCAAATCAACAGTAGATAAGAGGGAACTTTAAACAAGTGACATTCTTTAACATCACTTATTTCTGTGTGTGTGTGTGTGTGTGTGTGTGTGTGTGTGTGTGTGTG
>NW_013952669.1:174180-176117 GCF_001266775.1 Austrofundulus limnaeus
TGCCTTTGTGTGTGTGTGTGTGTGTGTGTGTGTGTTTTGCTTCCAGCTGTCTGCTTGTTTGGTGGAAGAGACTTGGTGGAAGGAGATCAGAAGGCTGTGCGCGACTCGTCTGGCAGGTGTCTGCTGTTTGAATGCAGGGTAAGTCAAGTCAACACACACAGAAAAAGGACATTTAACCATAAAATTTTTTTAATTTAAATCCTGTCCAGAAATACTGAAACCAATGCAAATACTTGAGCTGCAATGCCCTTAATGCTGTTGGTCAGCTCACTAGGCTAAATACTTGTTCTATAACAACAGAGGTTTTACTTAAAATGTCTTATGTGCGCATTTGAACTTATCGCCACTGTTAGAAATAGAAAGCTTTAATTTTTACACTCTGTGACCATTTATTTCATTTGTTAAAGTTATTTTTTAAGTTTGAACACATATAGGAACAAACTGACAAATCCAGAGCCAGTTGTTGTTGTTTTTTAACCAAAAGCACTAATTTCCTAATGTATCTTTATTTTTCTTTGTTAATCATAAGTAAGCTATACATAGCCATTAAAAGTCCAATCTTAGTTCACTGAATGAGTTCACTGACTGTGAAAACAAAGAATCTGTCATTACTCATAATAAGGAGTATCAGCTGAGCTGTATCTTGCAGTGAGCTTTTAATGAAATAACAAGAAGTGACTAAGTTCTGCTGCTCCAGTTTAAATTTGGAAACCAAAGCAGTGCATCTGTCAGTTAGAGCATCCTGCAGCCATTTCTCAGCACCAATCACCAGATAAAAAGTAGACCCAAATTAGGTTCATTTACTAATTATTCCCAGTATTTGTTTCTTGTTTGCCTGGTGCACCAGATGGGTGCCTATAACTCGCGTTTGGGAGTAATTCACTTGATGACATTGCACCAGGTGGGCTCAATCAATCAGAGAAAAGGGATTTGAAGCTTTAAATCGCCCGATTCTGCCACAACAATCAACTAATCCGTAGATTCTGGCACAGTGCAGTATGAATGTGCAGCTTCAGACAGCTGCCTGGCCTGCGTGCTCACACCTGGCCCATCTGTAGACCCCAGGTAACTGACGGGCAGTCCCAGGCAGATCAAAGAAATGGGGATAGGGAGTGTGCTGTCAGTCATACCGCTGCTGCAAACTTCTGCAGGCTTCCCCTGACAGCTGCTTGTCTCGCCTCTGATCTTCTGTCTGCCTGCTGGCTGAAAAGGGGTGGAACAGTGGGGTGGTGGAGGCGGTGGTGGGACTTGCAGAATTTGGATGATGCAAATAGATGATGAAGCTAGTTAAGCAACTCGTTTGCAGACTTTGAGGGAACGTTTCTCCAAATTTCCACACAAATGCTGTGTATAAGCTGAGGCCATGGCACCTCTTAAAGACATCCTAAAGAACATCTGACTTTTGATGGTAAAGACAAACAATGTGCTCTCCGAATCGGCAAATACCTTTAATTGTTTTGAACCAGCTATCTCAGGTTTTTAACGAGTCTTAATTAGTGTCTATTAAAGATACGCAGATGAGATCATTAGAGAGGTCTACAACAGGCATGTGAGGAAAAAAGAACACAGGAGCAGGCACGTTCTAAAGAGTTGCCTCACCCTTTGTTGCATGTAATGAAGACACACCACGAGTCATCTAGTAAACTGCTTAGGATAATAAACAATGACATAACTGATTTTTCTACTCCAGAAGTAGTTTGAAAAAAAAAACTGTGATGGACCAGTCCATAATTGGTTTATAATGAACACACAGGAAACTGGGAGAGTTAAAGCTTGACTGAAATTTCAAGATCCTGAGGACAAACCCCCTCCTTCTTCTTAGCAATCTGAGGGCTATTAGTGGCCTTTTGTTAGACAAATTGCTGCAGGTAATCCAGACACACCCACCACGCCTCATGATATTGTCACATTGTTTCTCAAGGGCTCTTGTTTACAAG
>NW_013952669.1:176407-184591 GCF_001266775.1 Austrofundulus limnaeus
ACATGTAGGTGAGCAGTGATTAGGGTTAGGTGTGTCTCTAGGTGTGCGTGCGCCTCTTTAGCATAATAATAGACACTATGTGGCTCACAGCAGGGGAGCGGGGGATTTAGAAGCCAAGGTCTCCTGCGCAAAAAAGCGCAGCCTTAGTCAAATTAGTGTTAAAAAAGAATAAAATAAGAAAGTTTAATAAATACCCGCACTATTATCCTTAAGGGGTGAGGAAAAAAAATGAGGAGGAAAAGAGTTCACCTGACAAGTAGCGGATAAGGAATCTGGTCTGCTTCATAGAGGTTAATATCACTAGACTGAGCCCCTCCTTTCCTGTCCACTGCTGGCATCTGTAACAACAGGAGCAAAAATGGAGTCCAAACAGGGCGACAGCTCACGACCAACAAAGCATCTATTAGATTGACAGCAAGTCCAACTGGATCTGTCATAAATTATTTGTAATATTTTTACAATCAATTAACATAATATTTGTGTTAATTTCATTCAACAGTCATTTAAAACCGCAAGATCATACTGTATAAGAAAAATATATATGTAATGTATGTATGTAACTTTATGACTTTAACTAGTAATAACATATATTTTTTATTATTTACCTGCTATGTAATCAAGTTTTAGAAAATACTTATTGAGTGATACTTTAAATAATTAAACTTGTCTCAACTGATATTGGCTAACCCATGTTCTCATGGTTGTCTATTAGAAACCTAAAAATAGTCAAATATATCATGTTATTTTACACAGTGTAAATATTGCATAAATTTTAGGCAAAACCAGCTTGAAATATTTAATAATTTGGGCCAAATTGTAACACTATGTATAGTAATAAATGCTACAGAAGCTAATATCTACTATCTAATTCAACAATAAACAGTGATTACATTTGCTTTATAAGCTTCTTTTAATTTTAAATTGTTACCTTTTTAAGCTTCGATCTGGTCAGATCACATTGAGGTAAATAAGATAAAATCTGCTTATTTGTGAAATGAGACACGTTTTCCTGGTCCTCTTCTGCTGGTAAATCCATAACACACAGCTTTCTGCCATTTTTTATACATCAGATAGCTTGTATAGACTGTAAAATGTTAATAATATTTTTGTTAATATAATCATTAATAGTTTTTTTTAACCATTTTTACATAATCAGCCCTTTGCCCTTTGTTTGTTATTTTGCCAATACCTACACATGGTAAAACCAGAAGTTTGCCCTGTAGATCACATGGTGACGTGACCAAAACTCACTCCAGCTGTATTATAGGACCTCCTTGTTTTGCTTCTCACAGGACAGGAGCATGCATCGAGTGGTCCAGAGCGATCCCTGTCCTGAACTCAGTTGCCCCGAGTCCGAGCAGATCGCTTTGAGCAGCAGATGTTGTAAAGTCTGCAGAGGTGAAGTCTTTACTCTGTACTTTTTAACAACTCTCTAAAGCAGTGTTTCCCAAAGTTGGGGTCGGGACCCAAAGTGGGGTCCCGAAACATCAAGGTGGGGTCCTGAAAACGTTTTTGGAATTAGTTACATTTTTGTCTTAGTTGTTACAAAGGAGTGAGGTTAGTGTATTTAAAATGGATGAATGTAGTATGAAAAATATTGTTACTATGCCCATGTTTAGTTGACCTGATACAAATGTTTATCATCCAAAAATAGTTGGGGGTACAGGTCTCTGCTACTGTTATTTTGTGGGTCAAAAGCTGGAAAGTTTGGGAACCACTGCACTTTGGTTCCCCTTGGGCTTGGGACCCAATTATGGGGTCATGAAGCACCTTGGATAATCTCCAGAAATCATTTTAAAGGGTAATAAAATAATTGCCGATGTAACATTTTCCCTATAACTATTACAAAAACACACAAAAACTCATAAATACGTATTTGTATTTGTGCACAAGCGGTTTAGATTGTCAAAAACCTGTGTTTTTAGGGTTATTAACAAAGTTCGTGTCCTCAGACCAGTAATATTTGGGGTCACAAGTTTTTGCCATGGATATTTTTTGGGTCAGAAGATAAAAAGTTTGGGAACCACTGCTCTAAAGAACACTTGTGATGGAAAAGTCCAGATTACAGATGTGTGTGAAGAGTAAAAAAAAACATACTGTACTTGTTAAAGTGTATGTACTTATTTTTTCCATTTCTATATTAAAGAAATAGTTTGACTTTTTACATTTTCATGGATTTTTTTTGTCCTTTTAATCCTTTCAAATTGAGCATCTTTTTAAAACTAAAGCAGATTTGTACGTTAAATGAAATTAAATTTTGCTCATGTCTGTCTTTGAGAGAGTCCACAGAGAGAGGGTTGTGAAAAAAAAGGCTGTGAGACTATGCTGCAACCTCTCCACTACCCGCCTCTTCTCTCCTCTGTGATCCAACCTTTTCCTCTCGGTGCCTCCTGCAGGTCATGACTTCTGCTCGGAGGGCCACGGCTGCGTGGAGCACTCCGACTGCGTGAATCTGGAGGCAGGAGACTGCTGCGTTTGCAAAGATGGCTTCCGCCCACTGCGAGATGATAACGCCTACTGTGAAGGTACGCATGGCTCCGAATAACAAACCCAGACTTTTAGATGAAGCTTGGCTGTCGACACTGTAGGTAGGATAGGACGTGCAATACTTTTCATTTTTGTTTTCTATTTTTCTATGTGGATGACTTGCATTAAATGAGGTCAAAAGAAAACCTCTGGCCTCTCTGGGAGAGCATGGCAGTGTTGAATTAATGTTTATTTTTACACTGAGAAAAGTGCAGATCAGTCATGGTGCTCTGAGGACTTGTTCTCAGGCTCAAGGTAAAACTGTAACTCCTCGAAGGCAAAAGTGCAAACATGTAATTGTGTGACACTGAAATAAGAAGGTGAAAAATAAAAAGTACTTTCCAGAGCAGGGTGAACATGAACTCTGTTCATTCTTTCTGTCAAACATCTATAAAATGGCCTGTAAGTTAAAATCTTCTAAGGTTGTTACATTTTAAACTGTTTTTAGATGTGCCAGTTCAAAACTTATTTTTTTTACTTCTTTGCGTTGCTTTCTAAAAATAAAATACATTTTCTGCTTTTCATTCTGTAGTTTTCTAAAATTAGTTTACACACAGTCATCAGAGGTTTACATATGCTCATCATGGGCATAAACCTCATATTGTTGTGGGGGCTTTTAATGAGTATTTTGAGCCATTCTTTTTTCAGAGTTGACTGATTGTTCACAGTATGCTTTGAGTGCACAAGTTTGAATTTCTTGTGATTGTTTTCTAATCCAAAAGGGTCTGAATTATACATACTGTATGGGCTGAATTACAGACACATTTTCACCTGAAATTTTTATGATGTCTTTTAACCTGACAAGGCCACAGCCTAATAACGACTCACTAATAATCATGAGTGACTGCAGCTGGTCCTTTGGATTTGCCAGTATAAAAAATGATATATTGTATATCACTCATTGAATTTACCAATACAATGAACTACGAGAAAGTCCAAGAAGAGCTTAGAAGGAGACAACATTGATTAGGAGGTTCAGGAACCATCAAGCCTCAAGCCCAACGTGAACTTGACACTGACGGAAAACCACTCTTGACAATAAAACATCACTGCATGATGGAGAGGGTGCCAAAAAGCCAAATGCCTTCTGGAGAAACGTTAAACACAAGATTGATTTATTTGTCCAAAAACACAACAAGAGTCCATCTAATTCACTGTACCAGCTGTCAAGCATGTCAATGGTAGCATCATGTTGTAGTACCACTACAATGAAACCTCTAACCAGCTGCTAGATGGTGAAACCTTGAATACAACTGGGTGTCCAAACAGGACAATGGGCCTCATGCAAGAACATGTTCGTATTCTTATCCTAAATTTCTCTTACTTTTGTTCGTACGAAGGGTTCGTACGAACATGTCACGTCAGATTCAACAAACTCTTCTATCTTCAGGAAAAGTGTGTAAATGAGGAGCATAAACTGATGAATGTGTATCCTGCTGCTCGTGCACGGGGAGAGGTAATTTACTTAATTACCACCCCAAACACACCATATAAGGATATACGTTTCCTGCCACACATACCGAGAAGTGTCCATTCATAAATGACATCGCAAAGTAAAAAAAGACGAACTTTACGAGTTCAGAGAATAAAGTTCTGCTCTCGGAGATCTACAAAAAAAAGAAATTTTTAGCAGCGTCAGCTGTGGAATTAAAGGATCTGCTTTAAAGCAGAGGACTGAAATGATGACTGCTGTTAACGTCGTGTCTCCCGTGGGTCGTGCAGTCACAGAAATAAAAATCTAAATCATATTTATCTCCCTCTGTAGTCCTGCTCTGCTCCGGTTTTTCTTTGGTCGAATATTTTTAATTTCAGTGTAAACAACTGTGTTACACAGGTCTCACTTATTCAGAGGAGCAGTCGTGAAAAAACATTTAAAATGTCTCAAAACTTCAGTTAACTTCATATTAATATTGTAGTGCTATACAACCAAATTAATACTCAATTTATTTTAATTTAACCAATTTATGTCGTTAGTCTACATTATTATATTTAAAATTCTAATTCTAATTCAAACAGAATAGCCTCTTGTCAACATAATTATGGAGTGTGATTTATTTTCAACTCGAAATATCTTCAAACTAATGAAATATAAAGTTATTAATGAAGAAAATCCATCTGGATAACAGCAGACTGACTGCACATAAATTAAACCACAGGTCTGGACCACTCGTGAATTTTGTTCGTATCTGAAGAAAATCTTAGAATACAAAAAAATTGGTGAGCGCCACAAATTCTCCTAAATCACTCGTATGCACAACTTAAGAACAAATCTGTGTGCACAAATGGTTCTTGCATGAGGCCCAATGATCTCAAACACATTAGAAATGGTTTATAAATGGGTAAAAGAAACCATGATTAAGATTTTCTAATGGTCTTCCAAAGTCCCAACACTATGTTCTTTTAAAAATATGTAAACTTTGCTTAAAAGTTTAGTCCATGGAACTCACCTACATACAGTAGCAGACAAGCTGCCACCGCTGGCTGACTGCTTGCATGGCAATTAGTTTGTCATCCAGAAGATGTGGTCCAGCTCTGGCAATGATGGCACTGTTTTTGAGATGGCATGCCACAGCTGACCCAGTTGTAGTTTGGTTTATGTGGTGCCGGCCAATGCATGGACCACCTCTGGCACACCAAATCTGGACCACCAAAGGGCAGTCATTCGTTGTGGTTATGGGCCAGGTTTTGGTACATTGTGTGGGCCAGAACTGGACCAGACAAATTTTGCTTACGTGGGCAACTAGTTTGATGAACTTTACCAATTTAGCCAACATGTGTTGTCAAACTTCCATCCAGAGTTATGCCAGGAAAAGAAGAACTGCAACTGTCCCTTTTAGATTTGGAGTCACAAAAGTCTAAAACATTACAGTAAGCAGTCGTGGAAATAGTTAAAACAGAACACAGAAGGTTAATATAAAAATGTGATCAGAACAGCAATTCAATATTAATCACGAGTGAATGATCAGATGTTTTCAACCGTGTTGCACTTAGAAGTCAAACACCATGCAATTAATTATTTCAGCCCTCCTCTTTTATATAAAGTGTTTTCCTTGATTGCTTTTTAAAGGTTCCCCCACACTGTTTTTAAAAATTCGTCACCGTCTTCCACTTCTCAATAAGCAGCCCATCTGTTATTGGTAAGGAAACCTTTTCAGAGTTAAGAAAAGGTCGACACTGATTGTTTTTCAGCTGAAAGTCTGCATTTCTATCTTTGCAGATTTTTTTTTTTTACCCAGTACATCATTAAAAAATAATAATTTTATCCTCACACTCTTCTGCAGTAAAGCTCTAGCTTACCCCTGTGTATCTCTGGCATTAATGAGCAAACACGGCATCAAAGTAATTCAGATTCTTCTGTATTTGACCCTGACAGCTGCCCTGTCGATACACAGCCTTCTTGATCTTCTCTTTTCAAAGTGCGCGCTGCTGTGGAGCAGCTGTTTATGAGAAGTTGTCTCAGCCTGTTTTAGTTACTCTCAGACCAGACACTGACTGTCAAAAACGCTCCGTCACCCTCATCAAGATGACACTCAGGCATTAATCAGGCTGCAGAGCTTTCTGTTACTGTCACAAGGATGCTTAATATGTGAGCAATGATTCAAATGGTAAGCAGGTCTCATATTTATTTACTGATTGATACTTGCAAAAGTTTAGGCGTTTACCTCTAGGGAATCTGTGAGGAAAGAAATAGGAAATCTTTTAGGGTTAGAGGGTCTGTGGGTTTTAGGATTGAACAAATGACAACCGAGGAATTTTTAAATTGCTAAGCCATGCTGTGAAATTTTAGGAAAAAAAACTCTTCAAACTGTTTACGTTAGTAATGTTGACTAAAAGTACTGATATGAAACATTTGTTTTTGTCAGATTGATACCAGTGGGCATCCTTTCATGTGTGCTTTAAAATGCCTGTGACCTCAAACTGTTTGCCTCGCTGAGATGAACAGTTGTTGAGATAAACGGTCACAAATGTCACTGAAAAGACCCTCTCAGACTGCTTTTTAATGCTGTTTTGTTACAACAAAGAGAAATGCCTGAATGTAAACAGAGCTTACTGTAGAGATTTATACAGTAACTAACAATACAGACAGGAACAAGAAACCCCTCTGATCCAAGCAGTTCTTATCTTCTTATCCATGGGAAAGCAGTGCAAATTCAATCAGTTGTCGCAGTATTGCTGCAAACACCATTTCACCATATTAACAATGGTTCTACAACAACTTGGCCGTATATTTGTTGTTTTCTCATTTTCTGCTCGTATGAAAAGGAGTTTAACTTTGGTGTCATATCTGGCAGCATCCATCCATCCATCCATCCATCCATCCATCCATCCATCCATCCATCCATCCATCCATTTTCTTCCGCTTATCTGGGATCGGGTCACAGGGGCAGCAGCCTAAGGCCGGCGTCACATTACAAGAAAATCATGCCGATTTTTGCCCTTCCGACAATCTTAAGGAAGTCCAGATTATCGTTATGGCTCTAAAGATAATCATAGCAGATATTCCTGCCGTGGGTGGTGAGTTAAAAGTGATCTAGTCAGCCCACCAGTATGGGAAAAAATATACAGTTGTAGCTATTTGTTTTGATAAATTAAAACTCAAAAATCCATTAAAATTCTCTTCTACTGCGACTAATTAGATTTTGGTGTTTTGCTGCTGCATGCTTGACGTCCAAAGTCTTCAGACATTTTTAGTGGTTTGTTGTCTGAAGAAATAAGGATGGAGGAGCCCAGCTCCTTACCTGTGTGAAAGTAAGTACAAGCGCACAGACTTGTGTCTCCAACATCAACACTTCAGGTCCAGACTATTCATCTTAAGAGCAGAATGTCTCTCTCTTTAAAATTGGATGGTGGTGTTTATGGTGAGCTTTGCATCAGAGACTTCACAGAGAAACCTGAAATCCACTCAATTTGCTGATGGAGCTCTTTCAAAGGCAATTGATTTTTTTTCCTCTTGGTTTGTTTCTGTAGCTTGCTTATTTCATGACTGTGTGCGCATCCTTTTTGGAGAATAAAAGAAATCTCGCCAAACCGTTGCAAATCCTGCTGGTGAAAGCGCGAATACTTGTGTTCTCGTAATAGATGGACCGTTTTGTAGCTGCGTGAGTTGTCCAGAAATACAAGTGGAGTCATCTGCTTTCAATTCAAGATGAGTTTCAGCAAAGCAGGTTAGTGCTTCAGCCTTGTAAGATGAAAAGGAAGGTCTAAATTGGAGGCAGTTTTTTTGTATGTGTAGTACACAGGCAGGCTCATTGGGCCTCATGCAAGAACATGTTCGTCTTTTTATCCTAAATTTCTCTTACTTTTGTTCGTACAAAGGGTTCGTACGAACATGTCACGTCAGATTCAACAAACTCTTATATCTTCAGGAAACGTGTGTAAATGAGCTGCGTAAATTACATCTGTTCGTATCCAGCTGCTCGTGCACRCGAGAGGAGATTAGCATAATTATCACCCCAAAAACACCATATAAGGCTATGTTTCCTGCCTCAGATATCAGGAAGTGTCCATTCATGAAAAATGACAGCGAAAATTAAAAATAAAAACTTTACGAGTTCAGAGATTGAAGTCCGTCTGTCAGAGATCCAGAAAAGAAAATCTGTCATTTTTAGAAGGTCAGCTGTGGAATAAAAAGAGCTAAAAAGAGCTGCTAAAAGTATT
>NW_013952669.1:185060-189505 GCF_001266775.1 Austrofundulus limnaeus
CCTAAAACACTCGTACGCACAACTGAAGAACAAATCTGTGCGTACGAACGGTTCTTGCATGAGGCCCAATGTGTCTATTCTGTGATTTCTGAGGTTAAGCTGGTGGACATTCAGGTTGGGGCCGGTTCCACCATGTACTTTTTGCTTAGGGCCCCCATAGTGCTCTAAAACAGCCCTGTACACAGGGATATTTTAGAACAGATGAACTAAACATCTGTTTCGTATTCACACATGCCCTCATGACAGTTTGTGTGGGTTTTGTCAGATGCAAATGCGAACATCACAAGCAGCAGAGACAGATACTAGCTCTTTAAAACATTCCTGGGTCAGAGATGGGCTCAAAATAGCTGATGAGATCATTTCTGTGTGAATTTTTCATAGACACAGCAGTAGGGAAAACTCAGGGGGATACCAGCCCTGCCTTTGTGTGTGTGTGTGTGTGTGTGTGTGTGTGTGTGTGTGTGTATGTGTGTGTGTGTGTGCAGGTGCATGTCTGTGTATGCTCCTGAGTGCTGAGTTCCCCAACAGGAAAAAGAGCCCAGTTTTTCCACTTTCCTTTTATATTTTCACAAAACCGTTAGGCCAAAGCCCGATTTTACTGCATGCATGCGTGTTTTTAGGACAGAATCAGACCAAGGAGTGAGCAGTAAAGAAGTGACAGACTGTGTGATCGTTTCTAAATTGAACCATCAGTATGGTTCATCGTGTTGAGATAATACCATTATTCATCGCAGCTTTGTTGAGGACTGCAGGCAGGAATGTCTCCCATTGTTGTTTGGTTTTGAAATGCCCTACTTTAAAAACATCCCTGTCAGAAGTGCTCATAAATAACGTCTGTTTCAGTCTGTTTTATGCATTCTTGTGGGAAATGTGAACTACAAAATGGTGCTTGGCAAAACAGAAAATTTAAAGAGTCATAGTATGTAATATGATTTACTTTGATGGACAGCATATCATAAGTGAGTGTCATTAGTTTATTGTATATTTACAACCACCATATTGAATGCATTACAACATATAATACCACACAGAGACAACACGTTGATTTAGTTTTCTTTTTTTAACAATGGCTTTTACTTTAATTTAAAAAATGCAGAAGCATTCCTTGTAGGTGAAAGGCTTATTCCAACGTAAAATACACAGAATTTGTCAGGATCTGCTTATTTTAGTGGGGATTTTTGTGTATTTTGTTTGCTTATTCTTTTATTTATGATCATGTTAATTTGTTGTAGTTTTCACATTTTGAAAAGTCTTATGTTTATTTCCTGTTGTTTCTTCTGTCTAATAATTCATTCCTGGTCTTCAGTCACGTTTGCTCCTCCCACTCACACCTGTTCTTCGTATCAGTGGTTGCACCTGTTGCCACTTGCCTCATCAGCCCCAGTCCATTTATTCTCTCAACCCTCACTCATCTAAAGTCAGTCACTGTGGTTCCATACCCTGTCCAGTTCTCCTCTGTGTTTTGGTCTTCCTTGTTACTTTGTTGTTTAGCTGTCATGAATTTTTGTTTTGTACATTTTTCAGTTTTCTGTGGAAATTTATGGAAACTAACGCTGATGGCTAAGATGACTGTCACTCGGTCTGTGTCACACGTCGATGCTAACTAGGGATGGGTACCTTTGACATTTGAATTGATTCGGTACCAATATCCGGTACCTGGAAATCAGTGTCGGTACTTAACGGCACCAATTTTTGGTACTTTGTATGTGTGTGTGTTTTTTTTATAATAAACTTTTGTTTTTCTAACATATTTCTTAATATATAAAATTAACAAATATCAAGACAACATCCAACTCTATGTATTGTAACATCAGTTGTGTAACTTATTTCTTTAAAGTGAAAGCTCTTGAAAACAACTAATGTAGTGTTTTGTCTTATTGCACAAATTAAAATCCAGCTCCATATATTTCTGTTGATGTCATTTCCCCCTAGAATAATTGTGTGATTGAGGTCCATGGAAGGCAAATAAGTTTAAATCAAATAAGCAAAAGAGGATGGAATTAAGTAAATAAAAGGTATTGAACTTTGCTACGTTTTGAGTATCCAAAACGAGCCCAACGCTTCAAGCTGGCTGCTTGTGCTCTTTCAGGTCAGATGTGTTCGGACTGTCAGGAAGCTCCTCTGTTGTTTTCCACTGCCGCTCTCTGTTTAATGGCAGATGAAATAAAGAAAGTGGCTGTACTTTATTTACTTTGAGCAAGCAAACGTTGTGCTCACAAGATAATTAATCCATCAGATAATTCAGAGGCGATCTGTTCAGTGAGTTTTACTTCAGGAGCTGCGAGGCTTAAAAGCTTCGTTCAGACCGAGCTCTGTTTACTGTCTGAACCAGTGGCTGCTGATGTCATTATGCTCTTGCGCGATGCTGCATTCAGGACAAGCATGGAAAACTCACCACTCTTATGCCAATATGGTCGCAATGATGCATTTAGGTACCGAAACATGGTAACTGAATCATGATGTTATGTGAATAGGCTCTTGGTAGTACCGACAGAATTTGGTCTGTACTTAAAAAAGTATCGAATTAGTTACCCATCCCTAATGCTAACCACTGAGCTGTCATGCTTCCCATCTATTTGCCAACTTGCAAATACACACTTGAAAGTACCCCCAAAAAATGTATGGGGGTTGTTTTTGGACCAAATGTAACCAAATACAGCCAGGGTGCCACACCCTTTCTGCCTGGCTCTCAACTCCATTTCTTGTTGGACCTGTGGCTTCTGGTACTGTTCATGCTGGGCCTTTGGCTTGTGTACCTGCTGGGCCTTTGGCTTCTGTACCTGCTGGGCCTTTGGGTCCTGTTCCTGCTTTCGCCCCCTGCTCCCCTTGGTCAGCTGCTGTTGCACCCTGGTTCCCTCTGTCAGCTTCCACCTCCTCAGTGTCCCTGTTAACTCCTGCATCCTCCTGTAGCTTCCTTGGATATTGGATGGTCTCTAGGTTGGCCTCCTAGTCTCCAGTCCCTTCCAAATTTTGTATGCACTGATTTGAAAATTTCAACTGATATTGATATCCGAAATAATTATTGCTGTTATGGCCGATAATCGATATTTACCGATATTACACAAACACACAAATTATGCACAAACACACTTGGGTCTTTTTTTGATACCGTAAATAAATGACCAGACCTCTGACATGGCTCTCTACTTCAGTTATTCTTGGCTACGCAGCATCAATATGACTTTCATGATCAAACAGATGCCGCTCAACCAACCATCTCCCCTTCCAAAACAGAAACACAAAGCTAAAAAGTGGGAAATCAATATTGGACATTAATATCTGCTCAGTTTTACATATTGGACCGATACCGATATTCTAAACAATGACCAATATCGGGCGATACCAATATTAATGCAGATATATCGTGCATCCCTAATTCTAAGTTTTGCTCAGCTCCCAAGCCAGTTTTGGCTTCTTCTTCTTAGTTCTTGTGTGTGTTCTATCTCTGGTCCTCCATCTTGTTGCCCTCTCCCTTTCGTCCTGGTTTTAGTTTGGGATGTCAGGAGCTGTCAGAGATATCAGAGATATTGAATGAACAGACAAAAGTCTTGTCATTGTTCAGAATATGTGATGCACCTGCTTGCTATACTTCACGTCTCTTTGCTCTCCACTACTGCCATGGATCAAGAGTAGAAAACATATTCACAGAGCTAGAGCCAGCCATGTATGTTTGTTTGGTGCAGAGCACTTTAGATTATGTCTTTCTCTACTATATATTTTTCTAGGATGTTAGCAAAATGCATCTAAATAAAATGTGTGCACTCCTCACGCTGAGAGCAGTGAGGTATGTATTCATTGTCTAGTCCACTGTTCCCATTCAAGCATTACACCCATAATATTCACCTACTGATTTTTAAAAAGTGCATTTCAAATGTCCTGTGAACACTTTGTTCACATATCTAAGAAAATGGTGTCAGGTTTCATTTTGTAAACAGTAAAATTAAATATTTTAACTCAAACTGTAAAGTTTTTATCTTCTAATTATTTCTCTCACTTAAATTATAAAATATTTTTCAATTTTGTCACGGGGTGAACTTTAATGGACAATGCAGGAAATTTAATAAAAGGACAAGCGTGAATGCTATTTTTCATTGATAGCTGCAAACAAAAGGGCGTTTAACAGCGACAACCTTTTCTTAGACATAAAAATAAATAAATATTTCAGGGGAAATTACTGAACAAGGAAAAATTGTAATACCATGTTTCTAATTGTGACTTCTGATGAACAACAATCATAACTGTACATAGAGAGCACCTCCTGTAAGCCATGAATGGAGTGTCTGAGTGCTCAGACTGATCTGACCGCTGCTGCTTTCTTTTAAATGTCACAAGGTGGCAGCAGGTTAATTGGCATCGACTGAAGAGCACAGCCTGCTTCAAACCTCAATCACTGCCAGGAGGAGCCCCAAACCCCCCTGGGCTCCCCACCTGCCAGGGTCCTGGAC
>NW_013952669.1:189572-190885 GCF_001266775.1 Austrofundulus limnaeus
CCCATGCACTCAGTTGACTCCCACTCGTATACACAGAAGGAAACACACACACACACACACACACACACACACACACACACACACACACACACACATTCACACATCTTGTTTGGTTGGGTTTTACAACTGTGACCCAAGTGAAATGTCACCCAACAAAAATAATCCCTCCATCATCGCCTCAGTCTGTTTCACTGTAAATAACTATTTGAGTTAGGCTCGACTGCTATCCCTCAGACACCGTACAGGGGGACATTTCTCTCTGCTCCTTGTACAGATGGGGTCACACTTAATTTACTACCTTATACTCAAGCTGGGCTTTTTTATTTAAAAGAAAGCATCTCCAGTTTATTAATCTAACTGCTTTTTAAAATTTTATTTATTTATTTGTTTTGTCATAAATGCTTACTGGGTTTTAAAGTAAAACTACATCTTATTGTAATAAACAGTTTGATGTGAGCACAATACAGGGTTTTTACAAATATAGGCAACTTTAAATGTTAAACTTTTGCTTTTACAGGTTTCTACATTTTTTATTACACAAGTTATGATTTACAAAGATGCAAATTAAAATAAAATGTAGGGGAAGAAAACTTTCATTAGTAAGGTAATCCATTTGTCACACTAGTGCTTTATGTTCGTGGCCTGGTTAGTTAGTATTTTGTTCACTTAAAATTGTATTTTCAGGGCATAAACAGAACCTTAACAGAATAAAAGATCAATAAGAAGAAGCTGGTTTCAGATTGAAGAGAAAACAACAAATAATCTATTAGTAACAACAAAGTAGAACAAATAGTGGTACACACATTTTCACAACTCGGAGGTATTGTTATCACCCTTTCACAAAGCCATGACTGGCATTTTTACTCCTCTTTTCTTGATTGGTTAGACCTCTGGCCAACAGGCTGTAAAAAGTCCCACAATGACAAGTGATGGATGAAGATTCACCTTCGACTGAAATGTTTCCCTGATTAATGAGGGCTTTGATGGAAACCAGAGCCTCATTTTCACCTGTTACTGGAGTGCTTGAACCAGGGGAATCATGCTGCTGAATCAAAATGTTAAGTGCATAGTTAAAGGGCCAATATTGTGTGTTTCTCAGGCATGTATTTAAATACTATACCATAATAAAGTATCTATGTCACCTTTAGTTGTTATTAAAATGCTGTTTTTATGTTTAAATAGAAAAATAAACTTATCTTCTCATCACTTCCTCTTCAAAACGCCTTGAAATTGGCCTCTGTCTCTTTAAGAACCACCTTCCGCTTCCGTTTTGGCAATTTCGGCGCAGGGGGAGGGGGGAGGTCGCGTTCGCG
>NW_013952669.1:191249-203642 GCF_001266775.1 Austrofundulus limnaeus
CACACACACACACACACACACACACACACACACACACACACACACACACACACACTTCAGTCACGCTTAAAATATTGACAAGTATCCTTAAACTGGATGAAGGGTACTCCATCCTGTGGAAATGGTCTTGAGACGTTGAATTTATTGAATATGAAGTATTGCAAGAAATTCTTTACTGACAAGAAACAACAGCACACATTGTCACAGCTGCTTACAATTTTATTTACAGAATACACTCACTTCCTCTGTCATCTCATTACAGTGTTTCATGTTCTTGTTTCTATTCTAGACAACAGGCTTTTGACTGTTCTCAGTGATTGAGCTCGTTGGAAGAGTCTAGTATTTACTCTTTTTTATTTTCTTTCACTCTTTAACTGGCTTCTGTTTTTTTTTTCTAAAATAACTTGATGTTTTACAAACCTGTTTGGATCTGCATTGATCTTTTATTTAGGATTGACTATATGATTTTGAGAGCTGAAAAGATGTTGAAAATGGTTTTCTGTGTCATGACAAAAGAAACTGTAAGCTACTTTATTCTGTTGCACAAGCACTTATTTGACTCAGATTGCATTCTCTCTCCTAGAGTTTTCTCCAAACATACATGAAAAATAAAGACGGTCCTTAAAAACTAGAACTAAAGACCGAAAGGATTATAAAAGGATGGGAATCCTTCTGTTCTCTCCATGACTTACAAACATGACTGAACCTAAATAAAAGTGGTGCTTCCAGAAATCTGTTATTGGAACATGCTTGGGGGACCAATATAATTTATGGGGCACACTAAAACAAACAAAAAAATCATATTCTGGTGTACATACATTGACTTAAAGTTGTTTTTTTTTACTATTGATATTATTTGAGAGAAGCACTGACAATGTTCAACTTATTGAGGCTTGTCTTCTGCTAAGTTTATTTATATAAAAAATATGTATATGAAACTGGCCAAGGAGTGCCATTGTGCGCGTGAATACTTGTATTTATTACCTTTGTAGGACTGTTTCTGGTATACACACCTACCTCTACATGACCAGTAGTCCATATGGGGACCAAAGCCTGGTCCTAATTTAGTGGAACTCTATTTTTGAGTTGGGCATTAGGTTTCGGATTAAGGTGTAAATTGAGTTTAGGTTAGTTTTAGAGTTAGGTATGTACTGGGTAGGGGTGCAACGATACAGAAAATTCACGATTCGGTTCGGTTCGATACTTTAGTCTCACGGTTCAATATTTGTTCGATACAAAAAAAGAGAAATGTCCATGCCTCTTTTAATTTGTAATTTATTTAAATTAATTATGAACATTTGTTTAACCTCAAAAGTACAGTTATTAAATTAAATGTTGCTGAAACAGCAAGTTTCTCAGTGGATCTGCGCTCAAAAATGCAGCCTAGGTGGAGTAGTCGAACACAGATCCACTGATCCTTTAACACAGAGCATCTTCAGAAGACAAGTTGATAAAATAAATTTTAAAAATCTGTAGTGTTGGATACAAGTGTGTATTGAACCTAAAGCACTGCTCGATACGGTTCGAGACAGGTACATGTATTGTTGCACCCCTAGTACTGGGGTGGTTAGGTTTAAGATTAGGGATCAGGTTTAGGCTAATGATTCCAATAAGTATTCAGAGCATCATTTAGTAAAAGTTGATAGTTTTACTCTCCTGACTTTGGTAAATATGCAACAGTTTAAACAGAATCAATGGATTCATTAATATCTTGCAAGTCAATATTGAATTCTTATACTTCTAAAAAATTATAACAAAATTATTTGCATTAAAAGCTCATCATTCCACATTACTGAATAGGAAAAATGGGACAATGGAACTGTAGGAAAATAATGCTGGATTTCTCTTTTATCTGTTTGGTAGTATACAGCCATCAGCAGCAGTTGGTGAGCCTAACTTTGAAAACAAATTGAGGAAAAACCAAATGCCTCTGTTTCTGAAGCCAAAAAAACCTTTCTATGTTTGCACATCCCAAACATCTGCTGCAATGTAAAATATGATTCAATTACAATCCCTTGAACAGAAAGAGGTTCATCATAAAATCCTTAGACACATTTTTTTTTACCCAAAAATCTCAGATAACCAACAGTGGAGATAATTTCCTTGGCCGGCTGGACGGCTTTGAGTTACTCTGCTTTTTCCTCTGATTGCTATATATTTTGCATGATGGGAGCTGGACCCTGAGAATTATCAGAATGTTTTGGCAAGCCCTGCTCCTCTGGCATTTAGTGAAAACAATCTGCTTGAGCAAGTCGTGTGGTTAGGGAAGGGATTCACCACCACCACCACAACAAAAAGAATACAACATGATATTAAGGAGAGAAATGCAGCTGGTGGTGAAAATGGCACCAAATTTGATGTCTTTGTGGGACGTCTAAAGTCAGTGTCAGTGTTATCTCAATACTCCCAGACTTTTGTGTTCTGCAGGCACAGAATTCAAAGAATGACAAACTACTTTCTTCTGTTTACATGTTATAGTTGCAGAACAACAAAAGGAATATTAATGGAAAGGATGAAATGTCAGAACAATAATTGTGGAGATAGTGTTGCTGCATTAAATATGTGGAAGCTTTATACGTCCAGGTTTTATGGACTGCAGGAGAAAACCGGAGGACCTGAAGAAAACAATGCTTGCACAAGGAGAACATGCAAACTCCACACAGAAAGACACCAGGTTTAAACCTGGGATTGAACCCAAGACCCTCTTGCCATGAGGCCACTGATCTATCGTTCTGCCAAGAAAAGACCAGACTTTGTTTTTTGTCAAATTTCTACAGAATGACCTTGTAATTTGCTGTGTTTACATGGAAAATTTTAAATGTTTGATAAAGGTTAAAGTTTAGTACACCTCACTATCAACTAAATTTGTAGGCAAGGATGCATTTAAACACAATATATTGTTTTTATGTTAACATTTTTTTAACAATCCTTTGCAATGTTTTGGTACATTAAGTTGTCAAAACAATTTCCAATGTTAGGGATCAGTCTAAGGGACAAGAACGAGTATCTGACCAATCACTCCTTAACATTACACATTGTATAAAATGCTACAAATTTAATATTAAATTACTTTAAAAGCGTGTGTGCATGGCAGACAGACAAGTCCTCAGTAATGCCAGTAGTCATAGATTACTTGTGGCTCAACAGATCCCAAGCACCACCTCAGAAATTTCCATCGAAGAGAGCGTGCTTTTAGGAAATATAAACTCAAAACCCTCAATCTTTTAGTTCTCTGCTAGAGAACCCAAGCTTGGAGTGGAGTGGAAAAGCTAAGTGTTTTGTGTGTTATTTAATTTTGTTTATAAACTGTAAAAATATCACAGGCATTTGTAGACCATAGCTTCACTTTAGTAGTGTTTTAAGTAAATATAAATGACAAAGTGTGAATTTTTTGTTTTGCGTGACATTTGAATGTGACTGGTCAGACACACAGGTCCTACACTTTTATCCCTTACTGTAAATTTACAGGCAAACATTTCCAGTAAAGTGTCAAATATTCATTTTACAGTATGTAACTTATATTCAAAGGTTTGTGATGATAAAATCATTCTTGACTTTAATATATTGTATTTTTCAGAATTTATGGAATTGGCCAGGAACACATAAATATATGTTGGAGTACTAATGTAATGTTACAGTAATTTATGATGAATTTCTCATTAAGCCTACTGCAAAGTGTCTTTAAAAGATGGTAAATGCATTGCATTATAGGTATGTCTTAATGTACATACTATAAGTTACTGTACTTTTGTCATTTGAGATGATTTACCACGCTAACTTAAATGTAAGTTCTTTTCATTTGCAGCTTTTACAACTTAAAACATTGCAATAGATTCAACACACGTTACTGCCTAAAAATATATTTTCTCAAAAACAACTGGCTGCACGTTTAACATTGTGCAATGAGTGTGTTGCTTTGTTAGATTTTGTTATCTTTGTCCTTTGCATCTATTATTTGTAATAGATGTATGAATCATTTTTCAAAAGATTTAAATAAAAAAATCTTCCTTATGAATTAGTATGACAAGGAGCATAATGCAAAGTGTTTCCTCCTCAGCTATGACGCTGATTGATTCACTTGTTATTCAGGAATGTAGAAAGGTGGGGAAAAATACAGCTTCTTTCAAGTCATCCATCGTTGTGTGGCAACATATTGACCCCGAGCAATGCATTCAGGGATAAAAGCCACTGCTTTACTCTCGGCCAAGCTCCTCTGCCTGGCACATCACGTGTGTCCGTTTGACAGGCCAATCAAGAAAATGGAGTGTGTTAATAAAGATGGAGATGGCTGCTCCCCCCACACGCTTGTGATGCGCCCCTCATCATCTAACCCCCTAATATATTGTTTTAACAAATGTAACTGCTGTCAGCGGGGGCAGGATGGATGGGGGATACTTAATAGGCTCTTAGTCTAAGTCGTACAGTGGCCGGCCAGTTAAAAAGCTGGAGGATGGTTGTTTAAATGGATCTCCAACTACGTGCACGTGTTCGCCTTAAGATGTTGTCACTAAAAGCTGCTGCTTTTGATATGTGAGAACATCTAATTACTTAAATTGTCTGTTTATTGTAATGGTCACTTCAGCATGCCGTGTTTTTTTAATTGACAATGCATGTTGGGGATGATGATGATGATAGGACACCATTGAGATTAAAGGCTGAAAAGCTATGATGTGTGACAGTCAATATGTATTTTATATTAGTTTCTTTGTTCTGCTCAATACATGGGTAGAAATTATCAAACATGATGGTGATGTTTAGTAAATCTCTGGAGTTATTGCTATATGTTACTAATGTGTCATTATCTCCCTATCTAATATTATTAGCCACACCCCACATTTGTTACTAATAAATATGTGGCTTTAGCTTAATATTAATATTAATATTATTACCTTTGGAACTAACGCCATATCTTCATATATTAGCTCGGGATCTAATGGGAAAGCTAAAATGCTAATGCTAAGGTGAGCCTCCCATGAAGTAGCTCTGTTCTCATCTACATTTTCAATTGCAGGCTACATTCTCATCGTCAACTCCCTCCGGTTTAAATTTAAAAGAGCTGAACATCAGACATTGTCCAAAATTAACGTTCAAGCTGGTCAGAGCTCAGGTCATTGCACCGGCATTGCAGCGTCATCATTTAACCAGTATGCTTTGGGGTGTAAATAACACAGTGATGTCTGTGTGACAATATATATTTGAAATTCATAAAAACTACCAGCCTACAGTATTTTTATAACCCCTTTTGTAGTTTGAAGGAAATATTTCTTAAACATTGTCTAATGTTATACAACCAGTTGGTGTTCCCTTAAAGGGGACCTATTATGCAAAATTCACTTTTTAAAGTTTTTTTTTTTACTCAACTTTGTTATGTACTTCTTAAAAAAACAGTCCTAGGACCAAAAAAATGCACCCATGGGCATATTTACTGTAAGTAAATGTATTTTTAATGTATATTAATGACAATTTTTATACTTCCTACATTTTGTGATTTCACAAGCCGTACGACAACCCACCGCAAACTGCATTCAGCCCCTTACCTAGCAACACCCCAGGTGAGGCTCTACCTCCTCAGTATAAAAAGTCATCACCGTGTTGTTGTGTAATGCGCAGCTCATTTCACAACAAGCCTCCAATAGGGCAATGGGTAGAGTGTTGGACCAGAGAGCAGGAGACCAGGGTTTGAGACCGACATGGAATAAACAATTTAATTATTTATTTTCATTCGTTATGAACACGTTTTCTCATGTACCTCTATTGTTTAGCTTTAACCTATTTGTTCGAGTTTCTGAGGTATTTTGACCGCTGCTGCTCCCTGCTCTGGTAACAGCATGCAGAGTGAGCGCAGAGCTCCGACAGGAGGAGAGGGAGAAAAAAAAGCTGCGACCGCGACTCTGCCTCTGGGTCTGACTCAGGGTCTCATATGGTTGTACAACGGAGCTTCTGCTAGCACTAGCCATGCTAACGTAAACGCTGGCTTTGGAGGGCGGAGTTAATGTCAACAGATTTTTGGAGGGTGTTACCAACAGAGCTCATTAACATAAACAGCTCTTCTGAACGGAAGTCAGAGCAGGCAGAACTAGAAAATGGGAAATTTTATTATCTCAGAATTATTTTGTGCATTAAATTGAATGAACATGGTCTGGATAGCCCACAGACATACCATAAAAATTTCTAGGACCCAAAATTGGTCTCCTTTAAAGACCTCTGTTGATGGTTACCACTGTGGACAGGATGTTTTCTCCTGTTTTCTTGCTCTCACAGTCAAAGTTAATGTATTTTGTTTTTATCTCCTTGCCTTTGTTTCTTTCTCCAAGTTCAGTACACTCATACTCACTTCACTTGACTTTTTCATTCTGTGTAGATGCTTTTATTTCAAATCCACACGTTTGACTTCCCCTCTCACAAACGCATCAAAACTTCTGTCATTCGCTTATTTCCCATCTGTGTCATCTTCTCACTTCCTGTCTCCTCTGGATAGTTTATGACACGTGTTGAAAACTCACCTGCCCTGCTGTCTACCGTTTGCTTCACTTCTCTTTCCTCCCCCTTTCCACTGTTTTTTTCTCTCTCTGTTTCAAAGCTTGTGATAGTTTTAATTAACCCTCATTCATTTAGCGAAGGACACATGTACTTCAGTAGATGGCTGCCGATTGTCTGCCTGCGTCATTTTATCTGTGAGACTTCTGAATAGCTGAAGACAGTGATTACTGATGGGGCTGTGAAAGGAAACGTGAATGCCACAGTTGTTGGCAGGTGTCGGGCTCTTAGCTTGCGGGGCGGTGGGTGGTTCTCTACCCAAGGACATGGAAGCAGAGTGAATGCCAATGCAAATCTATTGAAATTCAATTTCAAGTGCTCTTCACCAAAGCATCTGGCACAGAACATAGTCAGGGGTGAATGTCCTCTTGTGCTCTCAGACTCACTGAATACAGCGAATGAATAATAAATTGGTAACGTCAAGGACTATGGAACTTATCTCTTAAAAAGTGCCTACATTTGACCTGAGCTATCTATAAGAGTAAAAGGCTGGGGAATATTTTTTGTGCCTGGGTTTATTCAGTTTGACCTGTTATTTGCATTACATTTAATTGCATCACATTATCAAGATTATTTTGTTTACCCTGGCAGTGTTATGCATCATCTGTTTAAAAGTTTGGCATGCAGTTTGAAAACCAGGAATAGCTGTTGCTAGGGTAACATCTAATTTGGGTCCAAATATGGAATTATGAGTATGAAGAAAAGAAAAAAAACTAAGCACATTTTAATAAGCTATGTTCTTGAGACTGAGCTTACAAAAGTTTTTTTAACTATTGTAGAGAAAGTCAAGCTTACAGTCATTGGGGTTATAAAAGCCCACCCTCTTTCTGTTGTTGATTTTTATGTATCAGGACTAAAACTAATCTTGTGTCTTCCAGGTTCTATAGTTATTCAAACTGATGTTCAAGTGTACAAAACACACAACAGATTCTATTGTGCAGTGGTGGGCACCAGTCCGCTAAAGTGCAAATCTGCTAATTGTGGACCTAAATATTTTGTTTGCGCTTTAGCTGTCTTACTAATTTTTATAATTCATAAGCAGATTTGCACTTTCTAAAATTAAAATGCAGTACGGCTAATAAGTAATAATCATCATTGTCTTGAACAGCAGAAGGAATGGCTGTCAATGAATCACAACACATGTGATCTGTCTAACAGCACCCTTCTTAGAAAAAAAACACTTATTGAGAAGGTTTACATCCTTGCTGACTGTTGCTTTCGGCCACGGTTCTCATTTCCCACAATGCTTTGTGTCTGCTTACATAGCAGGAAGGCAATGTTTAGAACTCCCTTTCCCAGCAAAAACAGCAAACGTTTGTAATCCATACTAAAATTTTGTATGTATTGATTTATTTTACCTTACATTCGGAGCTCCTTTTAAAAAAAAAGTTTAAACTCTGGAGCTCAATACTTGACGTAATTGGTCAAAGCAATCGGCCAATGGGGTTAGATAGACGTCTAGGGGCCAACTGGAGCAACTACATGGAAAACTTTAAAATCCAAGCTCTTGTTTTGAAGTTTGCAGATAGTTTCCTGTACTCCGTGCTTTCGTTTCCTGTCACAAATCAAATCCGTCATGTACCCAGAATGCATCACTTCAGTTTCCAATAAACAGTTTTAAAATTACTTTATTGCTGCTTCTTTAATGAAAAATCTACAACAAACAAAAGAAGAAGACAAAGAAGCAGCCGAACTAGCAATCCTCAACAACTTTTTAATTTTTACACCAGGAGCCAAAGTTCTGTTTCAGGAAATCACATCCCCAGCAATCGACAGTTGTAGGATTAAGCAGTACAAGGGTTCATACACTGCTAGTTGGCAGTGTTGTGCATATATTGTACATTCATTTTTGCCAGCTAGTAAGTGTCAAATTGAACCACTAATTTTTTCTATGGCATAAGTGTTTTTGATGTTGTGGACCTAAATATTTTCATAAGCACTTTAGAAATTGTGGAGCCAATTTTTGGATTAGTGCTGCCCACGACTGCTATTGTGTACTTGTTGCACAAAGAAAATGTTAAAATTGACTCCTGTTGAGGAATTTAGAAAGCAAGTAGTCAAGTACTGCTGATTAGATGCATTTGATTAACTGATTATCAGCAAATTGGACCCCATCTACAAAACTGACCATTTTGGTACCTTGCTGGTCTGGAACATTTAGGCATGTGTTAACATTACACCAAGTAGAAAAGACATTGGGAGAAGCACCTGTTGCTGCCATCAACCTGTAAAAAATTCAAACATTTGCCCACCAATTATCTTCCCTTTCCATGTCATGGTTGTTCACTGGTGCCCATGTCGAGCAGTCACTGTGTGTGAGGTTGGGAGTGGAGGGGAGGGGGGAGTGGGGGGAGGTCACAAGTTCAAACAGTATTTCCAATCTATTTGGAGTGTATAAGACTACTTGCGAATGAAAACCATTCAAGACAGCTGCCAATCTGCCCAGGAATCAAGGTCCCAACAAAGTCACCCAAAGATTCGTCTATGTAATTCTATGTCAGACTATGCCAACTCAGACATAGGCCTCATTTAGCAGGGTAACAGTTAAGGTTTATGACAGAACAATTAGAAATAGACTGAACATTTATGACTCCTTTGAAAGAGTTGCCTGGAGAAAGCCTCTTCTCTAATAGACATGTCATCCTGACAATTTCTTCTGAATGATCCACAAGACTACAGGAGCCTAGTATACTGTACATCCAGATCTCAACCTGACTGAGATGCTGTGGGATCTTAAGGCTGCTCTGCATTAACACATGTCTGTAGACCTCTTTAGGGTAAATTTGATTTATTTTAGAACCTGGTAAAAACCAGTCTATGTTCTTCTATTACCTAAGAAGGTTTCTAAATCAGCCATCAGCTGTCCTTATTTCCAAACATCAGCATCTGCCACTAAAAAGCTTGATGGGTCAGCGTCTTCACTGAATGTATAAAGACGATGTGCGGTAGGTTAAACAGTTCAACTCCAGAAATGCTGCATTGAAGATGAGATGCGTCAGGGTAGGCAGAGCCATGATGAGGACGAATTACAAAAAACATAAAATAAAACAAAACAAATAAAAGTGCTAGTCTTTGGCATTTATAGGCATTTAAAATGATGAGAAATGTTTTATATGTGGTCCAGCTCTGGTGGATTTATTCTGATGAATGGGGATGTTATTTTCCCTGCAGCACTTTGTTACAGAAGTAATAATGAAAAATGACGCAGTACTGTACAGCTCTCCAAAAATCATATCTCCTAAACCAGCACATATTTATATATTTATTTTGGCTGATGGAGATCATTGTATAAATTGTCAACTTGTGTCTCCAGCAGTCAGTGTCCAATTCTCAGTAATACTAACTGTCAACAAGTGGCATTAAAAGACAATTGTAATTTTTCTTCTGGTTAATGTCAGGTTGGATGGACTCTTGATGTAAACTCTTTTTGAGCTTGTTTGCTAGAATAAGTAGTGACAATAAATAAATAACTAAATAAATAAATAAATAAATAAATACACATAAAACTGTAAATGTGAAAATGCCTGAGGCTGAAAAAATTGTGAAAAAACACTTGATACGGGGAGATGCAGGGAAGCAACGTTACAAACTGAACATTAGGAGACATTAGGAATAAGGAAGGAAACACAAAAACCAAACATAAAAGTCAACTTTAAAACAGAAAATCATCCATCCATTATCTTCCTCATTCCGAGTCGAATCATGGGGGCAGCAGCTGAGGTGGGAGGCTCTGACCTCAACAAGTAAAAACAAAGATATCACTAATTTTATTGGCAGGGGACTTTAAAAAACTTTTTATTATATTTATTTTTTGGAATTGTCCTTACTTTCCTCCCTATACGGCACCCCTGCCCACGATTTTTAGACAAATGCTTGTGTTTCTTTTTAAACAACATTTAAACAATTTAGTTTAACTTTTGCAGTGGAAAATTTCTTATTTTATGGTGTCTGTTGAAATGGTATTGCCTGTTGGAATGGAAATTATGCTTAAAGCAGCCAGATGAGTTGAATGACGAGGAGAGATGCAGTGGAGCTTTTGCTGTATGTGAAGGGGGCAGATTGAAAATGGAGTGGTGTAACCTTAAGTGCTCAGTCTCACCTCTCATAGAGCATCTACATGTCAACCTCTACGTCCCACTCATGAAGACAAATGGCCTCTTTTTCACTGGTCGTGCCGAAGCCCTTTGGGGCCTGTTTGTTACCAGAAACAGCTTCACAAAATGATGCAAGCGGCTCAAAATAGCAGCTATATGTGACACCGATGACTGTGCGAGTGCTTTAAATGAGGTTCTTTGATAGTGAAAAGTAGCTGAAACACAGTGACACACATTCAAATGATATTAGACATGAAAACTCTTTGTGTTTAATTTCCCCTTTAAATTTTCGTCTTTTAATTAGTCATGTTTTTATCTTACAGAGAATATTACAACTCCAATAACTTTGTTCTCCTTCTTTTTTTTCCCTTTCTCTTCAGATATTGATGAGTGTGCTGAAGGGAAACACTACTGCAGAGAGAACACCATGTGTGTTAACACCCCTGGTTCTTTCATGTGCATCTGCCACACTGGCTACATCAGGATCGATGACTATTCCTGCACAGGTGAGTTCCACCTTTTGGCCTTCTGACAGCCTGAAATCAAGAAAAGATGGCTGTGGTGTTAGGAATCTGTGAGCTTCTGTAGCTACTATTATTTTCAAAATGTTAAACTGAAGACAATTTTCTTATCACTTTATAAATGAAGACTGGTGTAATGCCACATTTTTATCGAAACACTTTCAAAATGTTATCAAAAAGGGATTTTTTAACTTAACTCTTCCAGTGAATATCATAATAGGAAACAAAATGTGGAGCCTGTGAAATATGTACAAGCATCATGTTATTACAGAGAGACATAATTTACATAGCATATCAGCAGAAACGTTATGCAAACCTTTGGCGTTCTCCATCATACACCAGATGGCATCAGTGTAGACATATTCGTGAAGCTGGCATCTTTACATAATACATCTTCTGTTCATTTCTTATATTTGCAAGGATGAATGTCTGAGTTTGCTTTGCTTTTGTTGGTTTATTACTAGCCCTGCATCAAATTTAACACACAACACTCATACACACAGCACGAGTTGGTTCAATGATGCAATGCAGCCGACTGTAAAATAAAAAATGTTGAATGCAGAGAGAAAACGCGTGGATTATAAAGAAGAAAGATTTATTGTTTAACGATAACGTGTTTTGGGTCTTGTTAGCACATCCAACTCTAACAAAAGTGAATCCTATGCTGTCTCACTCCAAAAGAAAAAAAACACCTCACCGAACTCCTGGTCCATTTTAAAGCAACAAAATGTTTGTTTTGCCCATTTGTGTCCATATGTTCAGTGTGTTACAGTTTACATTTCAAATGGAAAGTCTCAGTTCCATGTTTAAGAAATTTATACAAGTTTAATTTTTTTTGATATATTTTTATATATTTTAATATTTTGCAAAAAAAATCTTGCTGTATAATTTGTTTGATCCAGTCAGAGAGGCTGTAGGCCTATAAAGAACAAGAGCCAACTTGTTCTAAATAAGAGAAATGTATTTTTAAAGTCATTGTGTAATGTTTAGGTTCTAACTCATCAAGTACTTGGTATCAATAACAAGTACTTATACTCGGTTTGAGAAAAACTGGTATCGGGGCACCCCTAGTTTCAGACTAAGGTGTAAATTTAGTTTAGGTTACAAATCAATTAAAAATGAGTGCAAGTCAATGGAAAGTTCCTGTGAAGACAAGATAAGAACGAAATATGTGTGTGTGTGTGTGTGTGTGTGTGTGTGTGTGTGTGTGTGTGTGTGTGTGTGTGTGTGTGTGTGTGTGT
>NW_013952669.1:203652-205514 GCF_001266775.1 Austrofundulus limnaeus
CATGTGGGCCTGCCTGTCCTCAGCTTCCCCCATCTGAAGACGATATATGTGTGTGTGTGTGTGTGTGTGTGTGTGTGTGTGTGTGTGTGTGTGTGTGTGGAGAGGGAGTGAGACTGTGTGAGTGGAGGCTGCAAACACATTTATCACTGATCAAAGTTGAGAGTAAAGCAGTTTCAAAAAGGAAACTACTTGATTTAAAAAGAATGCTTGGAAAATTCTGTCTTCTCCAGCTGTGTTTTAGATGATTGTGAAAGTCGTTTTGCCTGGTGGCGACATCTTTTATCACTAGCTGTTGTGCACTAGTTCACAAGAGAGAAACAAGCCCACATTACATTAATGCGAGCTACAGTCACTTGGTTGCAATAAAGAGTTAAAGCAGCATTCATCTTTAAGAGGACTAGACATTTGGAGAAGAAAATGTGTTGCATCATTTCAGGGATGAATAGCGAAAGAAAGCAATGGCTGAGAATTTTTGTTGGCAGAAGGAATGGAGAACTTTGTGATGCACAATCACTAAGGATTGTTTGAGTTGCCTAAGCTCTCCTAATAGTTTGTGTTATGTATATTCATGAATATTTAAGCCTTCATTAGAAAGGACAAGCAGTAGGGATAGAGAATGCAGATGGGAAACATAAATATTGCAGCTCATGCTTGTACTCTTCAGCTCCATTTCAAGTTGGAGACATGTATACATGCTATACTGTAAACTCAAATGTTTGGAATTATTCAAGCCCTAGTCAGCCTCTGGATCTGATGCTAGTGAATTTTAAGCATGCAGAAGACAAATATTTACCAAGTTCTCATCTTCTCATGGTGTTAGAGATGTTGTTGACGTCAAATCTTAAGGGACCTTTGTGATGAAGCAAAATAACCCTTGGTGGCATGTATTCACTGTATGCTGCAGAATTCTTACATAGAATGCAAATCTAAGCATTCATATGCCCGAACAAACTGCTGTTTCAGCTGATTTAGCTCCCTAGCTTCAGTGGAGGCTGGTGTATCTTGGGAAACAAAATGTTCTTGATATTCCACGTGACTGGATTTTTTATTTATTTTTTTATTTTTTTCATTATTATATGTTGGTGATATTCTGCCATTTTCACTGTGGTAGTCCAGCCACTCTGTGAAGGAAGTGGCTTTCACTTGCTTTATTTGCTATTTTACTCTTTCTGACAATAACCATATTTCATGACCATGGGTGAGGGTTGGAATGTAGACTGTAAATTTGGCTTTTCAGCTAAGCTTTCACTTCACTGCAATATAAATAAGACTATGAGATACCTGAACAACTCCACTTGTGGCAGCGGTTCATTCTAACCCAAATGTTGACAATCCACCGATTAACGATACTTGGAGCATCCTTAAGATTGTCAGAAGGGCAAAAACAGGCACAATTATCTTGCCATGTGAACCCTACATTAGGCTTAGGAAAAGTACCTTGTGGGGATGATGGTTGTTTCTTGAATCGCTGTTGCAAGTAGGCACAATGGGCCTCATGCAAGAACATGTTCGTATTCTTATCCTAAATTTCTCTTACTTTTGTTCGTACGAAGGGTTCGTACGAACATGTCACGTCAGATTCAACAAACTCTTCTATCTTCAGGAAAAGTGTGTAAATGATCTGCGTAAATTCCACATGTTCTATCCAGCTGCTCGTGCACGAGGAGAGGTTATTTACATAATTACCACCCCAAAAACACCATATAAGGCTATGTTTCCTGCCCCACATACCAGGAAGTGTCCATTCATAAACGGCATTGCAAAGTGAAAACAAGAACTTTATGTGTTCGGAGATTGTAGTCCTGCTCTCCGAGATCGAGAAAATATATTGTTCTCTTTAGCTGCGTCATGTGGAATTAAAG
>NW_013952669.1:206171-209758 GCF_001266775.1 Austrofundulus limnaeus
ACTCGTGAATTTTGTTCGTATCTGAAAAAAATCTTACAATACGAAAACATTGGTGAATGTCACAAATTCTCCTAAATCACTCGTACGCACAAGTTAAGAACAAATCTGTGCGTAGGAACGGTTCTTGCATGAGGCCCAATGTTTTGTGGTCCACCTGGTGGAATTAGATGCCAGTTTCCCAAATTTCTTAAAGTTTAAGCACAACTAAAACGTGCACTGCGATTGATACCAGAGGCTGCTACCAGTGTTTGTACGCATACGGATGTTGCGCAACTGTAGTCATGTGACTAATGTTCTAATAGCCTGATTGACAAGAGCTATTTCTCCAGTGCCTGCTGGAGTTCCTGATGTGATGAGGACAAAAGGATTACATCATCCACAAAAAGCAGCAATGCAGCGGTCCCCTCAATCTGGAGACCCTTTGCTCCTTTTGGCTGTATCTAGAAGTTCTGTCCTGTAAAAGTTCTAAAGAGAATCTGTGACAAAGCAAACTAGACTTATTACTGGCAATGCAAACAATTTTATTTTCTCATTTAGAAATTGATGGGCTCTTAGTAGGTGGTCTCTAAAGCAGTACTCCTGAAGTTCCCCCCATAGGCCACCATGACAAACTCAGAAGCCTTTTTGAATTAGCCTGGCCCTTGTCTTCCTACGCAGTTCTGCTCAATTCTAGTTTCCCTTCTCTGCTCCGTCTGGGATTTCTCCCATAGACAAGGATTTCACTGGCAGATTTTTAGCTGAACCAATCAGAGAACAGAACGTCAATTTTCTGCGCAGTGTCTGCTTGTAGTTTAGCACACGGCAGTGGAGGAAGTGAATGAAGCCAGTCTGTGTTGATAAGGCTTCTGAATTAAATAAAATTTGTCTGACAAAGCAGCAGCTCTCATTTACAGTCGTCTCGTTAGGCTCGGTACGTTCCTCCTCTCAGTAGGGTTGTTTACAGCGCTCGCGATTTCCGGTTAGCTTCTTAGCTTAGCATCCTTCACAGCGATACTTCAGCAGAGGCCACGCCTCCAGCAAGAATCGCTTCTCTATAGCCGAGAGTCCAGACCCTTGTATGAAGCAAAGTGAAGGACAAGGGTCTGGTTTTAACCAGGCTATTTTTGAATTAAAAAAAACTCACCAAGCAGGGTTTTTCTATCCTGCTTGCTGTTTTTGCCTCGCTACTTGGAAGCTCAACAGATAAATTTATTTACTGCTGGATAATTTATATTGGTGTAAACTGATGACTAATATTTGAATATTATTTTCTCACCCCAACAGCCAGCCTCGAAAAGCTGTGTAAACTGAACCAAATGTTTCCACAGGCATTAAAGTGAGAAGCAAATGTAAGCTGTTGGCAGCATATTTATAAGATCTGCTGTCTGTCAGAGAAAGAATTGATACAACTCTACAAAGTCAGACGTGTATTTCCATGTCAGACACTGAAGACAAATGCAGAAATGACCTGTTTGTGTTACTTAAAGACCAAATATTGTCTCTAATTCATCTATTTAAATGTGCGTGCGTTATGTCAAATGTAGGTTTATAAGTAGAGTAAAATTGCTGATTGAGTAATAATTTCATAATGTAATGTGTCTGTCCTTCATGGAGAACATCACAATGTCATTTCTCTCTGACAAGCGGAGCTACCTCTCTTCCCCATCAGCTGTTTGCAGCTTGTGAAACACGATGCTAAGTAGCTCCCTGTGTGAATCATCTCGGAGGAGGGGGCGACACGCTGCGCTCTCTCTGCGCCTGTAATTAAAAAAAGCAATTTACACCGATGCAGTCGACCTCAGCAGCGGTGCAGTGAAGGAACCGTGTTCAGTGCTGGAGGGTTTAGGCCTGCAGCCTCCTGCTGTGCTACTGGAGTTTTGAATTAAAGTCCTAAAACTCTACAACATGACAAACATCAGAGAAAACGCCCAAATTCTGCTCCATCTGCTCTCCCCTGTAGAGTTTTATCCATCTGATTTTAAAAAAATCCCAAAATAATAAAAAAAAGTCTAAGATTTGTGGTCATTCCTCAGAACTGTGCTCTAAAACGCAAACATACCAATGAGTTTAAACAGATACAAATAGTTTTTTTTTAAAAGTAATAACACACATTTGTCTATTTTCTTGCGCGCTTGGCATTTATTTAAAGGTTGAAGCCTTTCCTTTTTTACTCAGACCTTTCCTGTTCAAACAGTAAGCAATGATTTTGTGTGATTTCCCCTGCTTTGTTATTTCAGCTCCTTTGGAGCTGCGAGCGACTTTTATTGTTTTACTCATTTCTTGTGCTTCAGCTGCGTGCTCGCTCCCCTATTTCACGACGAAGATTAATTCACCCAGACCCAGAGGATTAAACTCTGTCACAGCCTTTTATATAAATTCCTATTAAAGTGCCTTTGCATCGCTATAGTAAAATACGCAGTTCTGCATCTCTTTATAAAAGTCCATGTTTGTGATTTAAATGAGGATTTTTGTGAAAACTTTATGTAATTACTTTTTTCTCCTCCGCTTCAGCTGAGTTGTCGCTGCACACCTCCAGCTGAGTTATTGAACTTTAAGATCTCCAACAATGAGCACAATCTTTACCGCAGCGGCATCTCACGTCTGAGAAATAAATTATTGTCCAATAAAAAACAAAATTCCACACGGGCAAACACAGTAATTTATGCATTTATGCAGAGTATGGCAACTCTTCTGTAGTCCTGCTGGTGGTACAGTAATTGACACCAGAAATAGAAGAAAGTTGTAGAAATAAAACATCTGCTCGTGTTTGAAGAGTCCATCGGGAACACAGATCCTTCTAATTTGCCCACAGAAGAAATATTACAGCAGAAGGAGACATTAAAGCACTCGCTTCAGAAAGTATCGGCATTGTACATTCCCATGATTTACGCACGCCTTTATCATCTGCAATGACTTCCACCAATTAACTAACAGCCGACTCGGCAGAAACAATGCTTCCGGTATTGATAGCCATATTTCCGCATGCATTAACGTGTGGACCAGTCGCCCAAGGAAAGAGGATTAAGTTGACCCGAGCTCATTTCATGGCTCAGTGTTTATGTGCAGAACAGTATTATAGGGCTGATCTGGAGAGTTAAGCCTGGGAGAAACAGCATGGAGCCCAGGTTTTATTTCTCCTCAGCCTGTCAGGGGCGGGTTGGCGAGCTCAGACACGTCTGTATTTTACATCTGGACCACCTGCAGCGAGGGAGGTAGCAGTTTCAAGTCCCAGCTGGTGTGATGGGAACATGTGGACGTCCCTCCCTTGTTTAAATGAAATACATACAAGCACATGTTCCTGACTTAAAGTGCTGCATCACCTGGAGGCTTCTGCAACAGTGTTATCGCAAACTTTAATACACTTGACAAGAATGTCATTATTGATTGGTAAGGTTAGTGTTCTTCCATTTCCTTCCTCTTCACTCCTTATCTTTCACCTCTAATTGTCCACGGTGCTCCTTGTGCTGTTAGATTAACAACAAATCCATTAAAAGTTGCACACTGGCTGTGTTCTCCATTTGAATGCTATTAAAACAGTTGCTCTAAGGTGTGTGTGTGTGTGTGTGTGTGTGTGTGTGTGTGTGTGTGTGTGTGTGTGTGTGTGTGTG
>NW_013952669.1:209768-212996 GCF_001266775.1 Austrofundulus limnaeus
GTGTGTGTGTGTGTGTGTGTGTGTGTGTGTGTGTGTGCAGTCAATCTCTGTCATAGTGCACAGATTTTGCTGCTTCCTAAAGTGTGTGTCCTTGTTCTAATCCTGTGATAACCAGACCTGGGTTCCTGATGCTGAGGAACGGATGGAAGGATTGGAAAAGAGGGGAAGACAGGGATGGACAGAGGCTGGAGGTGAAGCAGGGGGTTTGTCAATAACAGAGATGAGTAAAAGTAAAGTCTAACAAGTCAAAGAACCTTGTAGTATGGGACAAACAGATTTATTTTTCCTGTTTTTATGCAGTCTGTTCTTGGTATAAAACAGAATTCCATGTTGGTTAGACAAAAGGGTTTCATTTCACTTGACAGGTAAAATGCTGTAAATGTAAATTTTATGGATTTCCTGAGGTGTTGTTTTCGTGAGAAACCCCGTTGGGTCTAGACAGGGGTTCATTCAAAGTCAAAATTTATAAAACTTTTTTAAAATATTTTGCTGCTAATCTTGCTAATGTTGCTATTTGAGATTAGATCCCTTGAAATCAGTATTAATGTGGTGTACCTTCAGGGAGGTGCAGAAAACACAAAGGTTTTTATGGAGAAATTGTTTATTTGAGAACTCAGAATTCAATTAATCTTTGAGCTCTGGATGGTTTGGGTTATTTCTGAACATTCTTTTATATTTTTTTTATTATTTTTTGCTGAGCTTTTTATATTTCTTTTATTGGACCAATTTTCTTTGTAATATATGTTATGAAGTCTGTCCCTGCTAGTCAAAAGGATTTCTAACTGTAAAAAAGAAAATGAAATCAATAATAACCCTTAAAGATAATCCTTTGGAGCAAACCCACACACACATAGGGTTTTACTATCTTTGTTTGGACTTGCATTGTCCTCCTTTAATTTCTATGGCCTAACCCTAACTTACCAATAAACAAAAGTAAGTTTAATATTGTATTAATTTAAACTAATAAAAACTGACTGCTTTATTTGATCACATTATGCTATTATTTGGTCAGCATGTGTTATGGCACAATCATTGCCTGCATCTTCAGGCAAATTATAGAGCATCTCACTGGTGTTTATAAATCTACACATTATCTAGAACTTGTAAAGCCAACGTCTAATTGTAATCTGCTTCATAAGGCATTCATAGATACAGAATAGATTTATTAAGCCAGAGTGGTAACTAGTGACACAAAATTACATGGAAATGTGCAAATTGGAATCACACTGAATCAGTATTTATGTGGTGTTCCTGCAGTGAATCAATATTTAACACACATTAAACAACCCTCCAAATGAGGTGTATCTTTTGTTCAATTTAGTCACAAAGTGTCTTAATCATGTCTTAATTTGATCACAATTTATTCCCTTTTTTGTTGCAAATTAGTCACAATTTAGTTTCATAAATATTCATCCTAAAATTGTGTTACAAACTAATTTGTCACCAGCAATCTTAGCTCAGTGAGATATTGACTGTAAGATCATTTTTAACCATGACTGCAGCAACAGTGGCCACCTAATCCTGAGTTCATACTGTACTCTTTACAGGTACTTTATGTATAGCAAATCTCCACTGGTCACCTTTCATATTTGCCTGTCATTTTGTGAATACTTAAATAAAAAAAAGGTTGTGAATACACGATAGAGCAGTGCGGTCCACGTGCCACATCTGACCCAATGGAGACTTAAGTCTGACCCACAGACCCACCAGTGAGTTCTTAAAAAATAACCTTTTTTAATGATTGTATTTGTTATTTTACCTAACGCAGTGTTTCCACTGCTATTATTGAGCAACACCCCACCCTCTACCCCAGATGTCCAGCCCCTGAGTTGCCTTTGAGTAACTGTGGCTCCCTGAGCAATTTAGTTGAATAATAAAAGTCACCTGAACCCCAGGATCCTATAGGTTTTACATTAATATCTCATTAACATTCTATTTTCTAATATTGCTTCAATCTAATTGCCTGGACTTGACATATATTTTTGCCATATTTAAACTTCAATAAATTTATATTTATTCTTTCACTATTACCTTGTGTTTGTGTTTAAGAAATGATGCATACTTTTTTGTTTTCGAAAGGAAAACGGTGTTTGTTAAAAATCTTTGTTTCTTGCTATTTTGCGCCATTGTATCTCAATTCAGATTGAAAAAGTGCTAATAGGCTAAATGATGCATCTTTAAATGCCTTGAAGAAATTTCCTTTAAATTTTACATTAAAAAGCCAAAGGGAAGCATTCATCTTGAACACAAAAAGGCTTCTTTTTCACTCTCATCTACACACACCAGCGGACAAACTTACAAGACACAGGAGGGTTTTATTTTCCTAGACACAGCCGTCATAAGATCACTGTCTTTTCAGGCGTGTGAAATGAAATTTGAGGTAACATTGTTTTGATGAAAGCAGCCTGGGGTCAGTCGTATTGTTTTGGCAGAAGGTGCAGGAGAAACAAGCACTGGGAGAAACAGGCAGCTGTAGTAAGAGATCCCCGATGACAGCCTGTACATAATTGATTGTTTATCTCTCTGCAACCTGAGCAGCAGCAGCAGCAGTCAGCGAGGTAATGCCTCCCTCACACCAATACACATCCACACAGCGTAGGGATTTAGTCTGCGATTAGGCTGGGAGTCGTTTACACTGAGTGCACGAGTGCTATAAGCCTAAATTCCTAAATAACCACACACACACACACACACATGCAGCACACAGATTTGGTTTGTGGCCTGCCTCTGCTCAGTGTTTGCAGCTCTGACAGATGTGACCTTGGAAAGAATAAAGAAGAACCCTTAATTTGCTTTTCTCTCCCCTGAGCTGTTTTATTACTGCTTTTAGATGACCACAAGCCGTCTCCAGCCGGGTGGCCCCACCCCACAACAGATTTGTGCACTTGTGTGTATAGGAGCAAAAAAAAAAAAAAAAAGAACAGAGCAGTGGACCCACCCCTCCATCCCAAGTGCCCTTCAATCCATCTCACACACTCCTGCACACATACATCAAATCCTCGACAGAGGAGCTCATCACAATGTCACTTTCAATTTGGATGAACCCGTGGTCTGTTCAGGGGGTGTAATGGATTGGATGATGGCAGGGAAACAGATGACGCGACTCAGGTGAATGAAAACAAGCGCTCGCATTTCTGATGCCTGCACTCGTCAGATGCCATCGTTCAGTTGTCGATCTTGTTTTTTCATAACGGAACAGATTTGACAAAAAAAATAAAAAATTCAAAC
>NW_013952669.1:213200-219282 GCF_001266775.1 Austrofundulus limnaeus
ATATATATATATATATATATATATGAACTTGGAGATTGAAGAATGATTTAGTTTTGATGTTTTGACAAAAAGAAATAAAAAAAATGAATATTTTTTGCACCCTGCTGGGTTTGACATGTTCCCTTCCCCTAAATTGAAATAAGCAATGCCTCAGTATAAGCATTACCTTTTAAGTTTATCTTTGTCAAACATGTTCTAATTAGCTTCTTGTTTTTTCACAGCTGTTAAAAGTTATTTCAGCACTATAAGGAAGAATAGGAATCTATTTCTAAATATGTTTTTCCAGCCCTGTGTGGAGCTTGGATGTAAATGCTATACTTGTCTTTATGTTGCATAATTTTGTAGAAAAGTGAAATGTAAAAGATGATAAACAGAAAAAAAAGATGTTAGAAAAAAGGGCAAGGACAAAGAAGAGCATGTTTAAGAGAAATTCTGAAATACATTTTTTGCATGTTTTTCTGAGGTATTTAAATTTATTTAATGTTCACAACCAAAATTTCAAAGCTACCCTTTTCTATACACATTTATTGTAACTTGTCAATAAGTAGGCAATTAAATGTTCAGCTGTATTTTATTTAACATTTTCAGGGATTTTTCATCTTGTGAACCAAGATGAACTAACAATAGAGGTTTTAAAACACTTGGTGAAAATACCTGTTTTGAGTGCGTTACATAAAAAGTCTACTTTTTGCTTTAGAACGAGTGCACATTAAACCTTTTCATAGGCCACCACACCAACTAAACTCTTGTTTGCTGAACTTGTGTTTTTATCAAATAATCATCATTAGATGTTTTTTAGGGGTATAAAAAGTTAAATGTGTGCTGTGTTGAAAACAATTCAGTCTAAGGTTACATACTCTGGGACATGGGTCATACATCCTAAAACTTTAGCCCAGACTTTCTCATCATTTTATCCCTTCATTTATGCATTGGGGGATACACACAAAAGGCAGGAAATAAATTTAAAAAAACACCACAGGTATTGCAGTTTTTTTTTATCTAAGCCTATTTTTTAATTAAAAAAAATTTTTTTTTTTGCATTATTTAACTCGGTTTTGGATGACTTTTATCTGTCACGCACCATAGAAGGCAAAAGGACGATCAACTTTTGGCTCATGTGTTTGTGAGCTGTGTTTGTCTGTTGCATTAGAAACTATATCATGAACCAGTGAACAAATTCTGACGAAACTCTCAGAAAGTAGTCATAAAGTTTTTATCCATACAGCTGATTTTCTTTCAGGTCAGTCACATTCAAGCTGACTGTTGATCACTGTTGCATTAGATGGCCATGAAATATGGAGAACGATACCAGACTTACATTTATTTTAAAAATAAAGTTATCTGTAAGCACAGTAACACTGAACATCTTAACACCGGAGTGGTCTGAACGACTTTGAACAAATTCTAAATTTCTTTTTGTGCATATTAATAAGATTAAGTGCGATTAATCTAAAAACATCTTGACGTTAATAATAATTTTAGCAATCTTTGCATTAATATTTACTGAACTGAGTCAAACATCCTATGTTTTAATTTTATTGTATTATGTCTCTAACTGTCCTAAAGTTCTCTGCATAGTAGAGAAAGGATTTATTAGTTGCATGAATACAATATATTGTCATGGTCTGTGGCCATTAGTCAACCTTGTCAGTGACCTTTAACACTACGTATAAATAAATCCACAGTGACGGGAGATGAGAAGCTCTGGTTTTAGCTGCTGGTATAAAACAAGCAGCAAACATCTCCTGTGTGGAAATGAACACAATGGCAGTGGAAATCTATATCACCTCAGCTAAAGGCCAGTGGATATGGGATGCTAGACGCATATATAATAAGTTGACGTTCTATTAATGTATATTTGCAAATTAAGCTTGTTTAGTTTTGGTTTTTAAGGTGTTCAAACTTTCCCAAAGCTCAAAATGTGCCACAGCACAACTAATGACAGCATAAACACGAGAGAGCATTTTTATGACGTATCAAGACAAGAGACAGAGAAATGACTCATTCCAGACTCATATCTTAGACTCACAGCTGTCGAACTGTCGAGGCATTTAGTCTTAATGGATATTAAAATGAATTACCAGCTTGCTGCAGTCATTCCTTACATTTGCTGCTCTTTAATCAAGGATTATTTTCTCTCTGGTTGTAGTTGTTTGCAGATGTCAGGATGCTGATGCCTGAGCTGATTATCACTGCATTTTCTTCCTCTCTCCGCAGATCCAGGAGATAAAGATGCTAAGTGTAAAACATTAGCGCAGATTACAAGTGATATTGCAGAGATTGACCTTCTGTCACGTTTCCCCTGGTTTCAGAGCATGACGAGTGCCTCAGCGGACTGCACAACTGCGATGAGAACGCTTTGTGCTTCAACATGGTTGGAGGCCACAGCTGCTCGTGTAAGCCGGGCTACACAGGCAACGGAACAGTCTGCAAAGGTGAGTCGATTCTTCATTGTCCTTGAATTTTGTGTACATCCTGCTTTACCACTAAAATATGCTTTCCAGCTATTAGTGTTATCCTAGTTCACGCCATGCTGGGAAATAAAATGAATGTTGTGCAATGTGAATATTACATTGCTTTGGCAAATAACTAAAATATGCTGTTGCCCCCCACTTCTAAGGGATTGAAATAGTGAATGGTTTTAGCTAGGGAGATTATGTATTTTTCTGAAATGGAATTAAACAGGGAAGGCAAGTAAACCTTAATGCCAGAGTTACAAGATATTTAAGTGGGTAGGAGTTACAGTGTGCATAAGAAGAAAGGTATTTTTAAGTTTTTGCTTGTCCGATTCGGCGCAAAAATGATCAATCCTGGCAAGCAAGATCCGTCACTCTTATCCACCATCCGGTGCAATGCCAGAGCTGGAGGGTGGAAACTGGTGGCCTTGCCCACCATGAATTAATTTTTGGCCACCTTGCCTGCCACTCCAATTAAAGAAACTATACTTTTAAGCAATTTAAAACTAGAAAGCATAAGCTTTGTTTACATGGGCATGAATAATCAGAATAAATGTCTAATCAGAATATTCTGATCTGATTCAGCTCAATCGAAATGAATTTGTAATCCGAATGAGAGGGGTGGTTTATGATGATTGATAATTGGAACAGCGTTCATGTAAACACTTGTTCTGATCATGGTTTTCTGGTTGTGGAAAACTGACCTGACTGCTCATGTGCGCAATGTCAACCTGATGCACCGAACTTTCAAGAATGTTTCTTTCCTCTTACTCTCTCATCCCAAAAAGAAGAAAGACAAACAGCACGTTGTTTTGCCTGTAGTTCAGTCAGGGAGTGCAGTAATGTCTCCACCATTATTAAAACCTGGTGCATGTAAACGCTCATCACGATCAGCTTCATTAATTTTGTGCCCATATAAACCCATATTGGGATTATTTAATCTGAACACATTTCAATCCGATCAAAGAATTTTGTGCATGCAAGCATAGCTTCAAATGCACACACGCACGTATGGCGGTGGCCATCTTGGATTTTGACAGAACCCTAAAACTAGAATCAAAACGCTAGATAAAAGCAGCAAAATAAAAGCTAAAAGCTAAACTAAAAACACAAAAAAATCTTGCTAAAAGCCAAAAGTATCATAAAATTAGTTAGAAGCTAAAAGTAGTAAAAGGTTTGTTTAAAGCCCAAAGTAGCAGAACAGTAGCTAAATGTTGTGAGTCATTACAACTTGTTCTGTGAAATTTTAAAACATTTGGTCATAGATTTTGTTTTCACACCTGTTTGTCCTTTGTCCTAGAAATGTGTGAAAGACTGTTTATTTGAACTCTGCGTTACAGTTTGCACAGAATTTTATTCAGGATGTTACGTTTGCTTATTAGTCTCATTGTAATGAGTGATTAATCTGTAAAGAATGCCATAATAAAAAACAAACATCTGTCTAAGGTTCACATAAAGTTGCTCTGTGTATAAAAAGAACAATATTTGATGCAATCAAACTTTCACACCTCAACATTTTGCAGGAAAGTTTTCATTGCATTTCACCTACATTTTTCTCTCATCTCTATGCTTAAATGTCAGTCCAGTCCTCTGTTTTTTTAGGCTTTTGAAACAAATGTTAAAGATTACTCTGTATAATATCACTTTGCACATTTTATTTTAGACCCACATTACTATTTATAATGTGTTCAATGACAAATTTTCCAGCTTAAAACCAGGAAATGATAGAGGAAATTAGAAGTTAGATTAAGTAGTGTTTTTCTCTCATTCATTTCTTGAGTGAACTATATGAGAAATTACTTTTTCCAGCAAAGAAAAACAAAGAGCATTTGAGTTTGAAATGCATTTTACCAAGGCAAAGCAAATGCCACATTGTATGAAGTTTAAGTTGAAAATGCTGAGACATTTTACTCAGGGTTTGTTCTTTGACATATTCATCCTCATCAAACCTGAACGTCTCACTAATTGCCACATTTTCAAACCTGTGTGGGACACAACAAAGTGTCAGGCTTGAACCTGATCTAGATTTATAAGTCAATAGTTACCTCAGACCTTCAGATACTCTCAAAGCACAGAAATAAAACTATTTTTTCCTTATATTCCCTGTAATCTGTCATGCGGTTCTGCATCCTTCAGTACCCCTAAAGAACTCTCTGTGACTAGATTTAATAAGTTCCTCTTTCTGTTTGCTGTTCTGTTTGTAATCCACACCCTCACCAGAGAATTGATCTGACCTGAGCTGTGCAATCGATTCCTTCATTAGAAATCTATGTAGGGGGAAACGGCACTGATTTCCCACTTTAATTAGGAACCATTTATAGTGAGCAATCAGACAATGTGGGAAAAACAATTCATGTTTCTTTTTTTACAGTTTAAAACATAAAATAAAAAAATATTAAATGTTAGTTTTAAAAATTATTATTGTAGCCTTAAATTTCAAATGCATCTTGTCTTGAATAATTTATTTAAATAATCATCTTGAACTATTTATTTGTCAGTTGCAGTAACTGAAAAGGAAGTAATCAGCCACTGGCTACATTATACTAAATGTGCCATTTAGAACATATGACAATTTATAAGAAATTATTAAATTAAAGTCAGTGTCTCAGTCTTTTGTGCATTATTTTTTTGTAATTTCCTTGTGTCATGATCCGTGTTTAATTTTCTATCTTGAGGTTAATGTTTTTAATTTATTAATTATGTTGTTTAGTTTCTGTATTGTCTGGTGTTTAGTTTATTTTTTCTCATATGTTTCCTGTCATAATCAGCCTCTTTCTCTCAGTCAATAATTTTTTTGCATTGTTAGCTTTCATTCCTCAGTCCTGCCGCTCCCATTTACACCTGTTCCCTGTTCGAATAAAGCCTGGTTTATACTTCAAGATGTGAGCCTGTAGATCAGTGAAAATGTCATGTCAGACATCTTCGTCTCACAAAGTGTTTATAATCACATAGAAGACACGGGATAAATCATCATAATTCCTCCCTCTGCCCTCCCACAGCACTCCCGATGTAGCATAAGTGGTGCATAGGTAAGCATTTAAACAACTAGAAGCACATGAAGAGCGTATACCTTTGCTAAGACCCTAGTGTCAGTCAAGCAGTAAAACATGTGATGGTTGGGGTTAACACCCAAATATCAAAGTTTTCCTTGGCATCAAGCACGCCGCAGATGAACTGGGTGGAGGAACCAGGGGTAGGACAAGGGGGTGGCCCGGGTTGGCCGTGGCCACCTGAGAAAAATCTTTGGCCCCCTAACTACCTCTTTGCTAGCAAAATGTTGGTAAAGTTCTTTCTATTTGCAGAAAGTTCATTTCAACTGCATGCTCAGATAGGTAAATCTCATGATGTAATTCTACCTGGTAGTCACTGCCTGTGTAAGTAAATGAGAGAATGACCAAGACACAATTAGACCCTCAGCAAATTTAATAAAATTGTCATTTTCTGGGCTAATTCTGTGTGACCAGTGGTCCCAGTTTGGGCACTCCTACAAAACTTGTCTGGCTCCACCTGTGGAAGGAACATGAAGTTAGCTGCATGGATTGTTTGTGGGGCGTTTAGAAATAAAATAAAAGAGGGAGCGAGAGCGAGAGAGAGAGAGAGAGAGAGAGAGAGAGAGAGAGAGAGAG
>NW_013952669.1:219480-240302 GCF_001266775.1 Austrofundulus limnaeus
TCCTGACTAGCCTGAATGGGCTGTGTGCTGTAGAAAAAAAGAGAGAGAGAGAGAGAGAGAGAGAGAGAGAGAGAGAGAGAGAGAGAGAGAGAGAGACCATTATGTTAGAAATAAACAATGTTTTTCAATGGAGGAATATTATTTTTTTCATGAAGCTGACAGTCGGTTTGAGCTGCAACCATCCTTAAAAAAATTCCTGGATCCAGAGGAACTATAAAAACAGACTTCTGGGAGCTGACCATTTTCAGCTAAAGTAGAAAGACATGTTGCTCCACATAAACAAATATGCCCACAAATTTCTGGCCAATCACACAATGCGAGCCACATTAGTGTGACTGAGGCAAAGTACAGGGATGGAAGTTATGCAATTTTGTCATGTGAATGTGAGACTTGAGAATTGAAGTATAAATCAGCTTTAAGTTCACTTGTCTCCAGTATTCTCAACACCCCCCTCTTTATAGTCCCTCAGTTTCACCCTCCTCATAGTTTCAGCATTGTACATTGTTCATGCCATATTGGGTTATCCTCTCTGTCTTCTCCGTGTTGTTTCCATGTTATCTACAAGTAATTGTACGTTTTGTCACCATGTCAACCTTTTCTTTTGTTGTAACAAAATTGTAGTTACTTCTTCAAGCTCCTTATGCCAGACTGCATCCTTGGAGTCCACCTCCTACAACCATGGTACTTTCTTTTCATAGATCATCCAACAAAATGGAAGAGTAACATCTGCTTTCCTCTCCCATTGTGCAGTGTTTCCTGGTACATTTGTTTCTCAGTCGAACTGCCTTTGTCTTTTATTCTTCTTATTCAATGAATTGTGGTAGGATTTGTGTAAATACAACAATTACTTAGATTTCACTCTGTCAACACAAATGACCTCTCTGTGTTTTGGGGACACATTAACTAACAGTCGCGGCACGGATGATGAACACTTTGGAATTAACCTTGGTGTGATGCATTAATCACGTGAAGTAATATCATGGAAGCTTGTAATGAATCACATCACCAAATTAGCTCTTATTCTGTATGCAAATACTTGTGCTGCCTCTGGTCTAATTACACAGTTAATGCCCATTCATCTTAGTGAGTAATGGCTCTTCCCCTCTGGTTTATCTCCAGCAATGTGTGACGGACTGTGCCAGAACGGTGGAACCTGTGTCTCACCTAACAACTGTGTTTGCCAGCAAGGATTTACAGGGGAGAGATGTGAAACCGGTAAGATTTATTTTTTCATCTTACACTGCTTTATTTTTGTCTTGCTCTCCTGAAAAAGAATAATAACACATGAACTTTGTCGTGAGAAGAATGATGATGTAGCTGGGATCTTATAGAGCTGTTCTTTCTTGAGACAACAGGTGATCCGTACACGCAGAGCTGTTTATTAAGAGTGTTTGGACAAATCGGGTGTGAGGCCTTGCTACGAGTGAAACAATTTTAGTTTTTGTGAGTCTTCTTTAGATGTGAATCAACAGGAAATGGACTGATACAGTAGATTGGAGCCTTGTCCGGGGTTTTGTTTTGCCCTGTCATGGGGTAAAAGGAGCTGAGAATATAGGTGAAATGCTTGATTTATTGATCCTGCAGGTTTAAAATCAAAGCAACTGGGCTTTTTTGAAGGCATTTTGCTTCCCATCCAGGGAGCGTTTTAAATTCAAACCTGAAGAGTGTAGGCTTCCAAACTTTTAACTGCATATCTTTGCTGTTTGGGAAACAAAGCTTCTTTAACTACAAAAAAGAAATCCAGTAGTTAAACTTTGAAGATTTGCCATGTCCTATATGACTGACTATCTACATAAACATGTCGATTTACTGGTTCCAACCCTCGCATATGGTAATGAGGTATGGATTGTGACTGAAATATCCAGATCGCACATGCAGGCAGCTGAAAGCTTCCTTTCTAGGGTGGTCAGACGCCTTAGAGAGAGAGAGCAAAAATCTCCATCTTCAAGGAGGATCTTGTAGTAGAGCTGCTGGTCTTCCACATCAAAAGAAGTCTGTAATCAGGTATCTAATTACAATACCTTCTGAACGCCTACTTCTGAAGGTTTTATTTGGAATAAAATAGAATGTAAAGTTTGTACCATTGGAAAACCTGTTAATTTCCTATTTGAAATGGTGCCACATTTGTAAGAAACATTCTTTTGTGAGATGAAGTGCTGAGTATGTGGGTTGTGCATGTAAAAAATAGCTTTTTATTTATAAAACAGCTTATTTTGCTGTTGCTATTGACACTTGTGTTGAGCTTCTGGTAACCCCGGGTGCTGACAGTCGTGTTCCCACTATAAGATTTATTGCCAAGAAGCATTGTTACAGCAAAGAAATGATCTACCAAACATACATTTTCTTACTTTTTGTGCTAAGTATACATCCTCTGTGGCCTGGGAATATCTTGAGATTCTCTCAAGAGGAGGTAGAGAAGGTCTCTGGGAGGAGGGGGATTTGGGTTTCCATCTCAGACTATTAGCCTCTGCTACCCAAGTTTAGGAAAGCAAAAGGTTGGTTGGTTGGTTGGTTGGTTGGTTGGTTGGTTGGTTGGTTTGTAGGCAAGCAGGCAGGCAGGCAGGTAGGTAGGTAGGTTAAAGTTAGACTTATAAAGATGGATGTTTGCACCTTTTTCCCGAAGCCCCAATGAAGGATTTGTTCTGCAGTTGGAGCTGAATAGGAGTTATCCCATATCACAGCCCATAATAATCAGCATGACATTCTCCTCATATGCTACATCCTTTATCTCCTTTCTAACTTACTGATGTGCAGTAAATGATAGGCCACGATAGCTCAACAAAGTAATAAGTCGGCTAGTGTTTATAGTGAAGCCCGTAGTGTATCACTGCTCATTCTTGTTAATGGAAATATGTCAAACACCATCTCTTGAAAAAACTTAGCTGACATAATAGTGTCTTCTTCTGTACGGTGTTGGGTAACCACAGCAGACTTTTAATCCTCATGGCTGTAGTGGATGCAGTGTGTACTATGTCAAATCCATAGCAGCGAGACCTTTGGAAAACTTTAACGGCCTGTCCTTTGAGAGACAAGTGGCTCTGTTAATAGAAAGTACAACAGTTTCCTCGGTGTATGGTTGTGTTTAAATGCAGTAAGCCCAGCTTTTCTGCTTTTTCTTTGGTCCAGATATTGATTAAGGGCATTTTTTAGAAAGGTGTCCTAAAGTAAATGAATTACTTTGTAGGTCTGTTCTGAGATAGTAAGCAAGAAGAATGTGTGGATGAGAGTTTTGTCTCGGCATAATGACTTCTCCTTTCCCCCAGCCTTTAGATAAAAGAGGTTTTAAGAACCTCATCCCTTTGTATTGGCACATTCCAGCCAGTCACCCATTTCATTACCTCCTATAGCAGTTTAGATCTGTGCCTTTTCATCTCAAACTCATTCGGTGTGCTTTTTTAGAACTGCTTTTGACTTCTCTGCTCCATAGAAGACTGTATTAAAAAGGCTAAAGAACACTTTGTTATTAATCTTGGGAATTTAGTTTGTTTAGAAACATTTTTGTTGTTGTTGTTGAAAATTGTTTTATAGTATAAAAGGTTAGTTTTTAGCCAAACTAGTTTCAAAAAGTCTATTTTACTTCACAATTAAACAAATTACTCAAAAATTGACAAAAAGAGTGTCCTTGGACGTAATACTGAACCCCTCACTGTCTCTTATTTGTCCTGTGGTCATGTTTGCTACACATCTTTAAAGTTGACTGATTCATTTTTGTGTTAGTTAAGGTTAGTTAGATGTGGTGACCATCTTGAATCAGTTGTACATCAGTACATAAGTTTCATCATTTCATGATTCACAAAATATTTTGCCCACGTGATTGCTTGCCTTGCATGGTGTGGGCAATAACACTATTGCAAAGACATTCATAAAAGAAGTTTCTAAACAAACAAGATGCAATAAGGGAAAAAAATAAACATTAGTTTTGGTTTTCTTACTTTTACATTGATTCAAGCAAGCTATTTATTTCTATGTACAGTCTGTGTTCCTTATTAAATTATGACCTGTCACATTTTTGTTAGGAGAAAAAACTAAATGAGATTAAAAATCTCATTTACAAGAGTGCTCTGGCCAAAACTGGCAAAAAAAAAAAATAAATTCGTAAAACAAACTTGAAAGAAGAAAACATTAAAAACAAAACAGAAAGACAAATAAAATCTTTAATGTAAAATAGCGTAGACCAAAAAATATCTGTTCACATCAGATGTAATATTTGTAAAATAAATAAATAAATAAATAAATAAATAAATAAATAAATAATCTTAATGAGCAATGGTAATATTTAAAAAAAATAAACCATTAATTATCATCTTAAGAAGTGGTGCATCTGTGCATTCTCAGAAAATAACTATTTCAGATAAAACAATTCCAACCTGTTGTGTGTTTCTTTAAACTTTTAAAATACAGGATTATGTTGCAAGGTGTGAGATACTGGCAGCTATAGTGCATTGGTAATATTTGGGATAAATAGATTTTGTCATAATATGATGAACCTTTTGAGGGAAACGTCCAAAATATAATCCTAAAGATAGTTTTGAAGCATTTTCTGAGAAGCACCAATAATAATATTGAGCAGCTTTTGCTACTTTTCTAGTGAACTAGCAAAGATATTTTCAATATCAGCTGGGAAATCTCAACATCCAGATATGGGCTAATGTTTTCTCTTTCAAAGGACATCAAGAAATCCTCATTAGAATATGGAAAAATATAATTCAGACTGATCTTCCAGAGGTCATCCTGATTAGCAATAAAAATCATGTCAATTCTCTGGAACTGCTCATGACATCAGGATGATCTAAGTATCAAAATGTATCTTAAAAAACAGGAATCAGAAAATATGCTTCATTTAGTTTGATCAAACGTGACTTCATCCCTAATTTGATGCAATGGGTCACAACTTACCTGGTGAATAATTGGTAGTTTAGGTAATAATCTAATCTTTTCTTATTTTTATGAATTAGATGTCACATCATAACTGTTTTAATGTTTTTCATGCCTGAAGCGACATGATGTTTGTCAACACAGCTGCTCCTGTGTGCACCCCTCTACTGACTCGTCACATCTGACTCAGCCCTGTGACAACCACCGTCCCGATGTTTTGTGGTTGTACTTTTTAAAGTCCAAGACCACTATCGGGGCTCGGTGCAACAAGGCAAAGCCCTCTGGCACTGCTCAGGGACTCCATCAGTCATCCCTCCTATAAGGAGGGGGGTGGTTCTTCTTACTGCCTCCTCAGCATGACAGGAGCTCGCTGTGAGGGCTGTGTTTCCTGCTCACAAGAATGTATGGGGTTAATGTTCTGTTGGATATGCAGGCATGGGGGTGGGGTGGGGGAGGGGGTGGAGATGTACAAGGGAGACTGACAGATTCAAAATTCAGGGAAGGGGGGGATAGAGGGGAATGAGTTGGAAAGGGGGCGAGTGGAGGTGAGGTGGAATGAAAGATACAAAGACGTTAGAGAAAAAACTGACAGATGCAGTGGTGGAATGGGAAATGCAACTGGAGGGATGAGTAGCCAGGGGGGTAGGGGTTAGCGAGTTTTTACATCCCCCCCTGCATTTGGATGAGGAAAGAGGCTGCCGGAGGAGAAGAAGCAGAGCTGGGTGGATGAACACGGAAAAGCTTTCACTGGGTTTCGGGCTCCCCGCCCGCAGAACCCTGTGAGCTTTTAAAGGCCTCCCCAGGGACGCTAACACTGACTCCAACACTTCTGCTGCCACAGCGTCGGACTGACGGCCTGTCACAAGCTGCCGAACAAGAAGCACTTCAAGGAGGAGCAGGAACACCTAGGAGACGCCAGGGGTTTGCGCTCTGCCACTCACTTTGCCGTTCACTAATTGTGTTCCGGGGCACGATAGTGTAACTCTCTGTGAAGAACGGCCTTGTTCACGTTTGTGCGTCTTTGTTTGCAACGCTCGCGACAGTGTGCGCACTTTTTGTCTTGTGGCCGGGGTTCTGTGGGAACGAGGTGTGTGCGGTGGGTGGGACAGACAGGCAGCAGCTAGAGGAGAACTCTGACACATCATCATGAATTATGCAGGATACAGCTGCGGCCGGGCACTTCCACTTCAGTCGTGGATATAAATGTACACAGGGACAGCCTTGTAATGTTTGCCCCAACCTGCAGCATGGTCACTGTGGGAGCCCCAGGCCAACCATTACTACATATGTTTTTAGTAGGGGATGGGCAAATGTGGAAATATTAGGTTTACTAGAGAAATTTAAAAGAATGATGTGCCACTATAACTACTAAGGGTTTGCACGGCTAGACCCTACGTATGTTTTCCCCCTAGAGTGCATTATTTTGCTTGTAATATGTGTTTTTCTCACCTAAAGAAATAAAATCAGTTCATGTGTATTTAGAGAATGTATACAGCGTGACGTCTCTGTGCTCTTTGTGGCTCTTTGTTTGTTTTCCTTTTTGTTTGCATCAAACTAGCAAGCCATTTTATCTCCCATAACATCAGTAAAGTGCAGTGGAGCTAGGCTGCTCTCTAAACAAATTAAGCTTTGCATCTTCAGTCTTGTTTATCTTATTAATCTACTTGTAGTATGTGAACACAGAGATCAATGAGACGATCCCTGAAAGCCTCTCTTTATTACATGCATTTCTGTAAAACAGCCCTCAAGATCAAAACCTAAATATACACATCATTTTAACTTGTCTATGTATTATTAAAATCATAAAAATATATAACACAGAACAAATATAAAATCTGAGGTTGAATTATTAAATATGTGAAAATGGATCATGAGTTTAAAGCTATCAAACAAAACATAAAGTATGTCAATAAAACTGTTTGGTTGCAAAGAAAGCCATATATAAAAACAAGGCATGGACTAGGAGAAAACAAAAAGAAAGAATAATCTGTTCCTGTTCTCTTTTTTCTTCTTTTTATTGTTTCCTAGTCCATGACTTGTTTGGAACCCAGGAAAGCAAAAATAAAAATGAACTCCAAGTTTTTATTTTATATTTAATCTTTATTTAACCAGGCAAATCCCATCACATTTTTTTTGCAAAAGAGGCCTGGGTCTGAAGGCAATATGCATTTTTTTTTGTTTGTTTGTTTTTTGTTTTTTCTGTGGGAGGAAACCGTAGCACATTCCACACAGACAGACCCCTTGTCCGAACTTGGGACGGAACCCAGGCTGTGAGGCATCAGTGCTAACCATTAAGCCACCATGCTGCTGTAAGGAGAAAAAACATGACCGGATGTTGAAAGCACAATGCAGAACTGACGTGCCAATGGAATATTGTATATAGACCAGGGGCCTCATGTGTCATATGCAGCATACATCTTTTTCACGCAAAACTTCAGATGCATCAAGAGTGAAATGAGTGTGAAAATGTGCGCAGCCCTACGGCAACTTCATGGCTGACGTGTGTTGCTGTAGTCATTGTTCCGTGGGCAACACTAACAGGTGATTCTGATAAACTCTTAATGATGTGAAAACTTAATATGATTAACAACAAATGCATTCACATGTATGCAGTTAGATGAGTGGATATAAGAGCATGCACAAAGTTGTTTAACAACGGGTTCAGCCTTTTTGGAGGATAAAACAAATAGCGCCATACGCAGAGCACACAGGATTTCCTGGTCCACGATGATGACTGGCTCACCAGACTTTTTCATCTTCCAAGAATTTTGCAACTGTGCTTGGGGCGCGACACAGCAAGGAGCCATGAGGTGCACGTGCAGCTGCTGACACTGGGGTTCCTCAGGGGCATTCCACAGACCGATCGACACTGTGCCAGTTCCTCTGTGTTTACAGTTATTATATCGATAAAGATGTGCTTAAAGTTGGAAAATAAATGGCACTGGTGGCCACGCCCCTGGCAACAGCAGCTTCACACACGCACACACACACGTACATAATCACTCATCATTTGCTCCTCATTTTTACACCCAACTACTCAGGGATTTTTCTCATTCACATTCCATTTAATTCATTATTTTCCTGCATCTAGAAAACATCTCAGATCATGCAAAGATTGCGCACATACACTCATCACACACGTGCTGGACCTGTGCATCTTTTTAACATATTTAAATGGAGGCGTATCAGGGGCAGTGTCTCAGTTTTGCATTTATTGTGATGTACAAAGGAAATGTGCCTTGATTCTGGCATACGTACAGTTTAATACATCTGGATTTATTTGTGTGTACACTGTTGATTTGATTATATGCCATGTTTCAGCGCTGAAAAAAAATCATTTTGGGTGTAGTAACATTTATTTAATTATTCTTTTAAATTTTACAAAAAAATATCAAAATTTCTAAACTACTAGAATTTACTAAATAAACAATATGCATTATATAATATATCAATATTGCTGTACAAAAAAAGTAAATGCAAATATTATTTTACCAGTAATATTTAAGTGTGTTTCCTGCTGTTGCAATAAAACTCAGCTGATCATCTCACGGAGTACCTTCATTCTTGGACCACGTATTTCTGTCTTTGTTAAATAAATATTACCATTAACAATCTAATATTTAAGTGCCTTTTCTGGACAGCACATAAACATGAATATATTAAGTAACTTCCACTCTTCTGGGCTAAAACTGAGGGTGCATGCACACAAAGGCTGCTGCTCCTCATTCCCTTGCTTCACTCTTCAAGTAGAGGACAAGACATGGTCAAAATAAAACATAAGTTGTCTGGTTTCTTTTGCTTGAATACATTTGTTGGTGTGCAATAGTTTGATGGTGTAATGTAGGTGATATTTAGTTGTCAGGGAACAGGGAATGCATGTTGTAGCATTCTTGTAATGAAAACCAGTGAGTTCAAAGTGACAACCAGATCATGAGAAAGGTTTCTCTTTAATAGACTGGGATTCTCTGTAGGAGACCAAAGGAGTGATGTCATCAACTCCGCGACGTCCAGTGGAGATGACGTCACCGCAGTAAACTGGGAGGACAAGTAAATTAGTATCTTTGTCATCCAGAGAAGCGATAAAAATACAAGAATAGGCAATGATAAATAAACAAAGCCAGGAAGTGGACCAACCTTTAAATCCAGGAATATGGGCAAGGAACGAAAACCGTGGGTCCGATACGGCGGAGCTTCCAGAGAGGGGTGAGGCGAGAGGCGAAGATCCAGAGTCCAGAGCGTGAGTTCGAAGCCGTGGGTCAGATGTGGCGGAGGTACCAGAGAGCGGCGAAGTAAGGGGCGAAGATCCAGAGTCCAAAAACAAGGTTGAGTGATCAAAGACCAAACAAGGCATGGAGGTACACTGGAGAATCTACTAAGAGAACAGTTCGATAATCTGGCGTAGGACGTGAGCAGAAACTGGGCTTAAATACAAGCAAACACAGGTGAGTGAAATCATCATAATTACCTAATGGGAGTGACGTGGAGAGAAACTGACAGGACAGAACGTGAATCATGACAATTCTGCTGTGTTTGGCTGTTTGTCATGTGACTGCAGTGGAGGATTGTGGGTTGGATTCATGTTTGTTGTTGTTAAATCATTTTAGGGAATTGGTTAACATTGTTCTTTCAGCGATTAGTCTGTTGTGTTCCTCTAATTTGTGTTCCTTATTTGTTAACTTGTGTTAAACCGTTCAGCAGAAGTAACCATAGGTGAGAGTGGTAGGCCTAGTCATTAATAAGACCTGTGAGTTTCATTTTGTGTGTGCTGTTCATGAAGAAGAATCCAATAAAGGTTCTTCAAAACCACCACCTGGTAGTGAACTCTTGAACTACAACAAGAGTTATACTTACGCTCTCTGTAGCTGTGAGGTGTCATGCTACAATATTGTGCTTAACGCATGTGCACTGTTATAAAGAACTTGTAAGATTTACTAGAAAAAAATCCTTGTAACAATTTGCACTAATGTTTGTTAAGTAAATTTAAATGCTACAAATTCATGTAATATTTACTCATCATTATCTAGTAAAAATGATCAAGAATATAGTTAAGGATTTGTGAATAAATCAGGTAAAGTTTACTTAATTTGATCAAGTATTTGTTACAAGATTTAATTGATCAAATTAAGTAAAATTTACCTGATTTATTCACAAATCTTTAACTATATTCTTAATAACTTTTACTAGAAAATGATGAGAGTAAAATTACATGAATTTGTAGCATTTAAATTTACTTAACAAAAGTAAGTGCAAATTGTTACGAGGATTTTTTCTAGTAAATCTTATAAGTTATTTTTTACAGTGAGTAAGAAATCCATGCAAGTCTTTGTACACAAGGCCCCAGGAAAAGTGGAAGAAATGCTGCAGCTGAGACTAACGAGAAATGGAGAACAGGTAAATTAGGCGTGGCAAGCTGACCAAAAAAATGCATAATAAAAACACTGAGAAAGCTGAGTTAGACTGAATGAGAAGTGGTCAGGGAACACAAGGAAGCCAGAACAGCAGAAAACACAAGTCAATGAATTGCACTTATGCTGTGCAATTCTATTCAACCAGAATACTCAAAGTGCTTTACACAACAGTCTGTCACCTCATTTATCCATCCTCTACTACATCTCTGTACAAAGCTAACCTGGATGAATCATTCTATAGAGACTAATCAGTGCTTTAGATCACATTCGTACACTGATGGGACAAATGTCAGAGAGAATGAAGGGTTCTGTGTTTTGTCCAGGGATACTTCAACATGTGACTGAATAGTGATGGAATTGAACCCTCAAATCTTTCATTGGAGGACAACCGCTCGAACCGCTGATCCACAGCCACCCAAAGAAAATAAGAGCTAGAAACACAGACAAACCTACTGAACCACAAAAGACCTAAGATAAAACTAACAAAAAACACAAATCATGACATAAGATGAAGTTCAAATATATCATTTTTGTTCACAAATCATTTGGTGAGGTTGCATATTTCACACAAAACAGCTCTTTTTTTAAATTTCATTTTTATGAGTATACAGTTCACATACAGTCTGCATGTTACAGAGCTGTTTTCCTTCGTGCTGTTCGGCACAAAAACTGCTTCAAAACAGACATAATTAAACAGTTGCTCACAAGCATAGTTAAGCCATTGATGAGTAAGTATAAACTGAAATAAGAAATATCCATCAGCTGCAGTGCTGCTGAGCACTGAATAATACTGTCACAGACTCCTCACATACTTTAAAGATCTTCATGTACAGTAACGACATCCTTCCTTTCACTGTTGCATAGCAACCAGCATTACCTTGCCTCTTTTTTAATTGCTTCTTTATTATCTTCTCCAAATGATTTCATCTTGGTTATCCTTTGTATTTTGTATTGGTAAAAAAATAAAATCAATATAACTCATTTTAGTTTGTACTGAGAGCCTGATTTAGGCTACATTTAAAGCATGTCTGCTCTTCTTCAAGCAGCTCTGATAAAAAAAAAGCTTTAAATAGAGTCAAAGCTGTCTTGCTGTGTCAGGGGAATCTTTGCAAATAGTTATCTACTGGTTATCTGTCATCATTAAAACAAACTTACAATTAATGCACTTTTACGATTAATGAGCTTTAATGCACAATTCAGTGACCATTTAATGTACATTAAAAACTGCAGTTTTATGAATAATTCCTGGTTAAAGTCTTTTTAATCACTTTTATCTTAATCCAATTGAATGAAATCCTTTTTATTGTTTGCTCTTTGAGAGCTTCAGTAGAATGCACAACATTTAATTCCAGAAAAATCAGGAACCTCATTCAAAACACAAACTAAATGATAAAAATAAATAAACTCAAGTATTTGAAATAAACCATGTTTGCCCTGTTGGTATGTATGACGTCTTGGTTTTAATGAAAATAGACCGGAGGGATTCTCTCCCACAATGAATTCCACTGCATATTTTGGTATGAAACATTTAAAAACACTCTACATGTGGTCTAAATGACAACATGGGGCTTTTAAAACATGTTCTCCATGAGATGCTTTTAGAAAACCAGCACCAAGGACTGTAAAGTTTTCATCTTTTATACCAGCAGAGAGTCTCTGCATGAAATAATTGGACTTTTGTGAATGGCCTCTGTTTGTTCAGGTCTCAGAAGTGTGTTTATTGACTGAACTACTGAACTGGTCCTGTGAGATGAAAAAGGCGGTGTCTGTTGTATTTGCTTTATTTTCAGCTCATTATCTTCTCCTTTCAGCTCCTGCTAAGCTTATTAGTAAGCCCGGCCAACGGTTCAAACTTTCTGTTACCATGCTGTCAGTTCTGCAGCTAATGGCCATCTCTGCCGGTCAGCTTTCTCGCTAAGTTTCTCAAAGGAGGCTATGGACCGCTAAAGTCTAATGTGGTCAGATGCTGAGAATGCACACCTCTGCCTTTCATCTTTCATTTTATCTGCAGTCTCGTGTTCTTGTGGGCTCTTTTAATCAGCTGCACTGAATCACACGGGGGGCTAGTTCAGCATCAGCGATGTTCTTTAAGGACAAGGAGAAAGAGATAAAAGATTTTTATGTTTGATATTAATGGCGCAGTTTAGATTTGTGACTTTCCAGCACTTCAGAAGAGTTACGTTCAAGTGCACCATCAGCTGTGTTGCTTCACTCCTACTCTGTAAATCGATGTTTCCTCTGAAGGAAAAGCTCAGTTACTCAAGGCCAGACTGTTTACAACTTCCAAACCGTTATTCCACTATTGTTTAATTTAAAGATAAGCTATTTTGTCGCTCTTTAAAATGCTTTTTAAAGCACAATTTATGTACTAAATCATGTGCTGAATTATGTTGTGGAAAATAATTAAAGTGAGTGATGCAAACAAACCAGAAAGTTAACTAGCATTCCTCTCTGTTTCTGAGCTGATCTATTAGGAATGATTTTTTAACTACTACCACACAAAATTTTACCTTAATGTCTGAAAAACTGGTTGAATTAAGTCATGTATGTGTTTGCTAAGATCAACTGTGGTTGCCATCTTAAACCATTACAGCTGCTGTGAGGGTGTTGAATGATGAATTGGTTACATTTGACAAGAAACTATTGTGCAATATTATTTATTGATTACTGATCAAAAGCATTTGGCACAGTTGATCGTGCCATTTTAAAACTTAAACTTCTTCAGTCTGGACTGTCTGAGAGAACAGTGGCTCAGTTCTCAAACTACTTCAATAATAGATCTCAATGCATAAAATATGATGGTCTTTGTTTAGAACTTGTAATGTAATGTGCCATGTATTGTCATCAATGCATGTTTCCATACAATGATGAGATTTGTGCTCTGCATTTGATGCATTACATGTGAGATACACCTAAGTGGAGCAGAAGGCTAAGCACCCGGGCAGCAGGTAGGGATTTGGTGTCTTACTCAAAGACACTACAAGATGTGGGCCTGGCTGGGAGTCAAACCTGTGACTTTCTGGTCCCAAGTCAGCTGCTCTACCACTGCTTGCCATAGCACATAAAGGGGTCCTGCAGGGTTCTGTGTTAGGTCAACTGTTGTTCATTATTTATATCAATAATCTGGATCTAAACATGACAGATGCAGGTTTGCTCTTCTATGCTGATGATACAGTTATTTACTGTTGTGAATTAACTCTTGTTCAGGCTGATGAATCACTGCAGGACATTTTTGATGCCACCCAACATGAATTCATTTGGCTGAAACTTGTTCTTAAATGCACAGTGTGTAGGATTTGTTGTTTTCAGCGACATCTAGTGGTTGAGTGGTTGAATTATCCTCCCTGGTCCTCCCTCCACCCCCCGCTTCTAAACGCTACGGTGTCTCTCAGGTGTCAAAAACCTTTGATAATTCCAACCGCGATGTCTACCAGCAGCTTCAGGGCTAGTGATGTTAAAAGTGGTAAGATTATGAGCTTTAATAAGTAAAATTATCCCAGCTACAATGACAGACAACAAATATTACATTTATAGTATTACAACTAAAGCCGTTTTTGATGCCGCCACCGCAGTTTGTCCTTCATGAGCCTTCGTAGACAAGATGGCGGTGCAACATGGCGGCTGCTTGTGTGGCGACCCGCGACCATGGAGATGTAAACAGCTTTTTATAAGGTAAAAATAATAAAACATTGTCTTTGTCTGCAATGATTAGACATGTTTTTTTTAATTATTGTCATTAGTGATTATCTCAATTTCGGCTAAAAGAATTGACAAAATCCTACACACTGTGCCTTTAATGCAAACAAGACAATGCTTATGTTGTTTTCCAGGACCAGGATGAAGCCACCTTTGATTCCTTCATTGACTATGCTTGAAGGAGTTGAAATAGTCAGATTCATGTGTACAAGTCTGGGAATATTGACTAACTTTGTTACTTTCAAACTGGTGAAGAGGCTTAGACTAAAACAAAATTTTTACTTTCAGAATAAGTTGTGATTTTCTTTTAATGTGAGAAAGTGACTAGTTGCTGCTACTTTCTTACCAGTGTTGGTTTAAGGAGATCTTTTGTATATGAACATGTCCGCTCAATGTCTTCAAATGTTTGACACATTTTGAATGAGCCTCTTTGAGTTTCATTACAAGTTGTAAGGTATTTGCTCATTACTGTGAGTTACTCTCATAGACTTGAATATATAGATCACTAGACTGAGTCCCGCCCATCCCGTCCACTGGTAGCGTCCATGACAGCATTGAGGAGCAGAACCGGAGACCAAACAGCCCAACAGCTCACAGCCTCCATAGAAACTAATAGATAAACAGCAAGCTGAACCTGATCTGTTTCACAGATTATTGGTCATGTTTCTACAATAAATTAATAATTATGTTAATTTCATTCAACAGCAGATACTGTATATACCAGAAAAATATATAATTTACAATGATCTAAACCAGATCTGAAGTCAGCCTGTAACTTAGTCTTTAGTTTGTTGAAAAATGATGACTTCTGCTAGTAATAAAGTATATTTATTATTTCTTCTTACTGTCATAAATAATAATAATATTTATATTTACCAGTCAACAGTTAGAAAATGTTCTCTGGTTATAGGATGAAACTTGTCTCTATTAGCTAACCATCTTCTTAACAAGTCAGGTTCCTCTAACAGAAACTTAAAAATACTCACATTTATAATATTATTTTACACTCTGTAGGTCTAAATATTAATCAGAGGACAAATCAGCTGTAATATTTAATAGTTTGTGTTAAATTGTAGCATGATTCAACAGTGCTAAACTCTATATACTGTATGCTCCACAAGCTAATATCTGCTAATCAGTTCAACAAATAACAGTGATTACATCGACTTTATAAGATTATTTTAATTTTAAACTGTTACATTATGTTCTGCTCAGATCACATTGAGCTAAATAAGATAAAATCTGCTGACTTGTGTTGTAAAATGAGACGTTTTCCTGTTTCATTACTGTTAATCAATCCGTAACACAAACAGCTTTTCTGACATTATTTAAAACATTAGATATATTATATAAACTGTACAATATTAATAATAATAATTGGGTTAATATTATTAATAATAATTTTTATGATTTCTACATCTTCAGTCCTTTTTTCTGCTCTGTTGTCAACATGTACAGCAATGGAAAATCCAGACTCTTGACCGTTTTGCGTTAGCCGTTAGCTTCACCAGCCGATCACATGGTCAAGTGGTTTCTGCGCACTTCAGCTGTTCTATAGAACCTCCTTGGTTTCCCACAATTTATGTTACATTCATTCTGCTCTGGTACGACCTCCACAGTAAGAACCTACCCATTGTAATGAATAAGAGCCTTAACACTGCATCTACATCAATCTATCAATGCATTTGTGAAAGTCACATATAAAGAACAATAAAACACAAAAAGTGCATTTTATTTTCAATTTCACCCAAATAACACAAATAACATATCCTCCTCTGGAACTGAAGGAAACCGTTCAGTCTCCAGTGCCAGAGGCAAAGTGCCAGATCTAAACTGTGCACAGACAGACCTATATTAATAAACATATGGGTATATTTATACATATAGGCTATGCTGTCAAAATGCATTATTCTGTTTGGGACGCAGATTGGCAGATTGCCTGCACTGAATTGGGAAAAGAGAGTTTTTGTCAATTCTGTTCTGCACCTTCTACATGGAATACACTGTGGAAAGACTGGAGTTAATTTCACTGAGTGCTTTTAAATCAAAACTGAAGGGACTTGAGCCCAACTCCATAACTTGCCCCTGTTGTTCTTAATTTGTTTGAACTATTTCTTTTTTTATTGTTTCTCTGTTTTATTTCTTCAGTTGTCTTATTGTGATGTGGGAACCATGTGTTGCATTTGCAGCTGCCTATCTTGGCCAGGCCTCTCTAAGATTTTTTAATCTTAATGAGACTTCCTGGTTACATAAAGGTTAAATAAAGATTAAATTAAAGAAAAAAAAAATCAGGTTGTCTCCAAAAACGAATTAGTCAAAAGGGGAAATCTGATGATTACTTTCTGAGAGTCTCATTAAAACCTGCCCAATGGTTCATGAGATATTTTTGCTTATTACGGTACAGACTAACTCCTGGAGAGGTCAAGATCTATAGTGGTTTCTGTGGCGATGAACATTCGAACACACACTGACATACATAGGAAATTACATGGTCTTCTGGAGCTATAAAAGGTGGATGATAGTGACATTGATGAGGAAGTGTGTGGACTGCTGAATATATATATATATATATATATAAATAATGATAGGATATTTATTACTGAGTAATATCTAACTTTGGTACATGAGAGGAAAGGAGTGACGTGTTAAAAACATGGCAACAAACAGGAAGCGATTTATGACAGCATGTAAAACTGTGAGTGAAAAGGTGAGTGAGGACGGCAGGAGACGAGGAGATGACCAAGACTTTTTTATGTGAAAACCATAAAGTCTGAGGGGTGCAGAGAGGTCACGCTGGCAGATTGAAGAGGACAGGGAACAGAACAGAACAGGGTCAGACGAACCCATTTTTTTTTTCCCTCAGACCTTCTTATCTTTGATGCTGGAGCTTCAGGTTGGTTGGCAGAGTTTTTTAAAACGTTGAACTAGAAAAACAAAAAACACAACAGAGCACTTTTAAAGACATCACAAAAACATTGAATAAAAAGAAACATAAAAGCAAAGGACTCATTTATGTAAATATTGAGAAAGTTGTAGATTCAACATGCATGAAAAAATGTGACTTAAAGAAATACTCTGGTCATTTTTTAAATTTTGTACCTTATCAGCCACATCAGTCATAGAGAATAAAGTAATGCTGGATTTTTAGCCCCAATTTTGCCCTTTGATAATCTTAAGGATGCTTCAATTATGATGATGGCTCTAAAGATAATCTGGAGATATTCCTGCGGTGTGTGGTGTGTCCAGAGTGATCTAGTCCAGTTGTTCCCAACCTTTTTAGACTTGTGTACCCCCTGAGCCATTTTGTCGTATCACTAGTACCCCCTCTGTCAAAAATAATGATGATTCTCCAAAACTATAATGTACAACAACTGATTATTAAATGAAAAGTATTTATTTAACTCCCTAGAACGTTTAATTCTCTGACATTTTATTCTTTTCAACTCAAATTAAACAAAGATAAAATTGTTGCCTTGAAAGTGAATAAGTAAAGAAATGAATAAACCAGGTAATAGCAGATGCAGGAAGCAGCAAAGTCCAAAATACATCAGAAACTCGACCAAATGAGCGAATTCCGTGAGATTCTGTGTTTTTACTGGATTCCATTTTGTGTCAATTCTGTGATTCCGTCTGCATTTTCTGCATTGCAGAAATTATAGGGCGCTACATATCCCAGTCCTATTCTTTATTATTTTACACACCCGGGAGATTTTTCCAATTACCCGATGAAGAACATCTGAACTGCTCCGTCCTCAAATTGCAGATACTCAACATGTGTGTGATTGTCTTGGCCCGCTACCCCAGTGTGGTGTTCCTCGAAGACAAATGAGCTCACAGCCTGTTGAATGGGACGTGTAGCCAATCAGAAAACAAGGTAACGTAAACACGGAGGAGAATCCAATTGGAGATATTAGAGACGTCTTTTTGAATATTCTTTTTCTCTGTTAAAAATAGTCCACAAACTATAGCCAGTGTTTCTTCCTCGTCAGCCATGTTTGTTTACTCTAAACTCACGTTTGATCTTGAAAGGTCTCGCGAGATATCCCGTCTTACATCTGCATGTTTGTGTGTGGTGTGTTTTATTTTGCCATGTGGCTGTACACCACACACTGTAGGACCAAACCTGTTATCCATGTTTTTTTATTGTCGTATGTGGGGCCTCCCAATCTTAAAACATCAGCCGACAATTTTAAAAACTTGCTGTGTGAACCAGGCAAAAGGAGAAAAGGCAAAAGTCTTCCTCCAGGCTAATCGCTAACCAAACAAAGGCTTCTTTAATACAGTTTTGTCAGGCTTCTGAAACAACTCTTTCTCAAAACAACATCCCAGTGTGAAAAAGTAGCTACAATGATAAACTTTTACACCTTGTACTTCACCTGATCAGCTCGTCAAGTTCAAACATTTACTCAACTCCAGACAAACAGCATTCATCAGTCTCAACATCATAGCATGTATGGTTTATACCAGTGGTTCCAAAAATTTTCAGCTTTTGACCCACAAAATAAAAACAGCAGAGACCTGTGCCCCCAGCTGTTGTCAATCGATTAACATCATTTTCATGTTAAACAAACAAGAGCATAGTCACAGTATTTATTACATTATTTTTGTCCATTTTAATTACACTAATCTTATTATTTTGTAACAGCAAAGGCAAAAAAATGTTGTTAGTTGTCATTTTTTTAGTGTAATTAATTCAGAAAGTATTTTCAGGACCTCACCTTGATGTTTCAGGACCCCACTGTGGGTCCCAACCCCAACTTTGGGAACCACTGGTTTATACTCAGCACAAAATTGCCTTGGTGTCATTTTGATAGCTCAGTTGGTAGAGTGCAGGACTGTAGAGGCTGGAACAGAGATTCTTAGGTTGCTGGTTTGAATCTGCTACAAGGAAACCACTTTTGGGAGTGGTGGTGCAGAGGTTGGAGAAGGTGAGCCTGTACTGACAGCAGAAATGTGGGTAGGAAACCCTCATTTGCTACACATCTGGGCCCTTGAGCAAGGCCCTCAACCCCTCAGCTGCCCTCTTGGTGCTTTAAATGTTAGCCCTCTGCTCCACATGTGGGAAAAATTACTAAGAATTACTTTTCCCACTGAGGAACAATAAAGATGATTAAAGTAAAAAAATAAAAAATAGTGGCATTTTATTGGTTGAGAACACATTAGGAATCTAAACAAACTATATTGCAAATGTGGAAAGGTTCAATATTGGGCTGATGTCACTCTAACTATTGATAAAGATTTGACAGAACAGACTATTCCTTTAACTAAAAGGATGTCAAATAAAATCATCTACCTAGGTATCAGTGTTGTTGATGTTATATAACTTCAGTGTGCCCACATTATTGGACAAAAACAGAACATCTCAGTTTCATCTCATGTAAAGTCCCCCCTGGTCACCTCCCACCCAGCACTCAGGCACAGGTAGTGAATAGTTTCCCTCTGCGACAGCTCCCATGATGCATTCCTGCAGCTGCCCCTCCTTTGCTCCACAGTTTACCCACAAGGCCTGCAGGCCTGTGTCTGTTTAAGCTCAAGCGGCTTGTTTAAGCACAATGATTACATATTCATTATTTATTTAGAGACGGCTTTACAAAGCACTCACTCCATCACCCATAATTAGTGCGTCTTAATTAGGCCCTGCTAATGGCCGGAGCTGTAGTTTAGCTTGGAGCAACCTGCTGCTTCTGCCTAAATGACACGTCTCCCAGGGATAGGTTGTTGCTGTAGCTGCTGGTGTGCAGCAAACTGCACCGGGCACAGGACAGATGCAGTCCTCTAAAGAGCAGCTGAATTAATGTGCACTCTACTATCCATGTTACACACAGCTATTATACATTCTGGGTAAAAAATATGTCCAGTCTCATCTTAGTCTGCTACATTTACCTTAATAGCTGGACTGACAGCACATATAACATAAGTGTTTTCCTGTTGCAAGTCAAAAAATAAAAATAAACAGCAGAATTTGCTAAATGTGCTTCTAGCAATCCAAGCTGATATTTTTACATTTTCTAAGTGCAGCATGTTCAGTGACAGAGATCCTAAAGTGTGTGATTTATTAACAAACCATCTGACGGAAATGAAAATAAAAGTTTAGTACCATAGCAACTTTTCATTCCACCCTGGCCCTGGTCATGTTTGCTTTGAGCAGAATGCCGAATCAATGTAGGTGGGGATCATCATTTCAAAAACACACAGATCTTTATTCTCTCCATTTTCCATATGATTCAAGACCAGCTGAAACAGAGCAAGACAACATCAAATAGTCCACAGTAGCCTGGTCTGAATAAAACCCCAGGTCTCTGGGTTCCTTAAATCACACTGGAAGAGACTCACCACAGCAAATGCAAATACACAGAACCCGGGTTTGAACCCAGTGCAAAGATGTGATAAGAGGAGAGCAGCTGTGCATGTGGTCACTGGGGGGACTCTCCCAGTTCTCCCCTATGGTCTGATCTGGGGGGTGGGTGAGCGGATCTTCCCGAGCGCAGAGCCCCAAGGGGCACCCGCAAAATCCTTGTCCTCTGAAGGTGAGGACAAGGATTTTGAACCAGATTCTGAATTGGGCTGGGCTCTGGGGTGTGTGCCGGCCTGGCCTGGTGACTACCTGCTGGGGCTCGGGGCCTCTGGCCCTGTCGGGCTTTGGCCTGGAGGGGGTGCGCCCTGAGGGCCCGGACCTCTGTGCCCTTTCCTGGATCTGCTCTGGTATGGCGGGTGCCAGTGGGGCCCATGAGTTTGTCGCTGCTGGCCCCGGGGGCTGTGCGTGTGGTCGCTGGGTGGATCTTCCCGTGCGGGTGCCCCTTGGGGCTCTGCGCTCGGGATCCCTCTCGGGCCCTTGGGCTCTGG